>NW_023425536.1:4108509-4283509 GCF_014108245.1 Pipistrellus kuhlii | reverse complement strand
AAACCCAGGGTGGGAGTGAGGGGGCAGGGTTGACCACTGGGAGTAATAAGAGCCCCCATTTCAGATGGTCCCTGGAAGAATTAAATGTGATAGCTGAAACTGGTTTGGCTCAGTGGATAGAGCATCAGCCTGCAGACTGAGGGGTCCTAGGTTTGATTCCGGTCAAGGGCATGTACCTTGGTTGTGGGCATGTCCCCAGTGGGGGGTGTGCAGGAGGCAGCTGATTGATGTTTCTCTCTCATCCATGTTTCTAACTCCTTATCCCTCTCCCTTCCTCTCTGTAAAAAATCAATAAAAATATATATTTTTTAAAAGAATTAAATGAGATAAGACAACAAAGTTATTAAGATAACATCTGTCACACAACCAGTGCTCAATGAATGCTCGCTGCTATACGGCACCAATCCCTTCTAATAACGCTTATGCGAAATAAAATCAGTTGTCGTATTTAGCAACAAATTACGTAAAACTTACAAAAAACAATTCTGTCCTCAGAATGACAATTCTCATTCTTTCCTGGGTCCATGTTTCTAAATGCTCTTCCCATGTGTATTTCACCCCACACAGTAAGGAATTTGCTACAGGATGGTGATTTCAAATACCCTGCCCACCAGTCCTCAGAAGCCATCAAAACGTTCGGAAAACAGCACTCTTCCACCGCCCAAACTGTATCTCCTAGGCTGCCTTCCACTCATACGAGGAGCCCCCTGAAAGGATATCTTCAATTTAGCCTCCAACTCTTTATTACATTTGGAAAAGGAAGATCGCGGCATCCAGACGGCTCACTGAGGTCACAGGTGGTGGCCCCACCCTTGCCCACCTGGCAGTCAGGGAGGAGCCAGGCGACCTCTGACCCACTGCCCCATCCTCCTGGGCCGTGAGGCCTGTTCCCCAAGAACGCCTGTGCCCATCCCGAGCGCAGGGCCCGTGTTCCCAGAGCCCGGGGAGGCACCCGGCTCCTTCAGACACTGCCCAGGGCTTGTTGGTGAGTGACTGAGTGGACGGATGAACAGGCGCACCCCTGCCCGTGGACACCCTCACACGGATGCTCTGCGGGAGGGAGCCCCTCACGCAGGCCCTGGGAGGGTGCCTGGTCCCCAGCACAGCTTCTGTCCCCTCACGTTTGCCCGGGGGGCTTAGAGTTGAGCGTGTGCAGTGCTCCCAGTCCAGATTTCAGAACAGTTTCCCCCTCACCCCCTTCCCCTTCCCAAGAACTCCTCAGCACAGGTCTCTTTATCGGAGGCAGAAAGGACATTTTCGTCGCTGAACGGAAGGCTGTTTGGTTTTCATGGGGAAAGGCCCTGGGCAGGGAGTGGGGCTTGGCAGGCAGAAGGATCTGCCCTGGGCAGAGGGACCGGTCCTGGGCTGACTCCGCAGACTGCCGAGGGGGCTTCCCTCCTCGCCGGCCTCTCCCCCCTTGTGGGGGACAACGCGGCTCTGGGGCCGAGGCTTCTCTCCTGGTCCTCCCTTCCTCTCTCTCCCGGGAATCTGGTAAGAGCCGCAGGAAATGCTGGAGGCCAGCCGTCTCTGGCGCCTCGTCTAACACAGTGTTCGTCCCGCACAGCTGTTGCCGCTGCTGCTCTCCTGGCCTCCGGAGACTCTGATGGACCGTCCGTCCGACCAGCACATGCTGGTACATGAGGGACAGACGTGCCTCCTGGCCTGGCGACTAGCCCGCCTCACGATAATGAATGTCCGTTTCTCCTCCCTCTCTGTCCAACCACGGGGCAGTGGCATTCTCTGACGAACGAGCTGCCCGCACTGCGCTGCTGGCAGGGGCTTACATGGAAGACAGACAGAGGGCTGGGCGCGCAGGAGGCCCTGCTCCGTGCGTGATGGCTGCAGAGGCCGAGCGCGCGCGGAAAGATCCCGGGAACAGGCGGACGGCAGCCTTCCCTCAGAAATCAAAAGGGCCCCGGAGACGGAGACTTGGGCCGACATCCCTGGGCCAGGCCGGCCCCTGACTCCACGGTCTCACTTTTTATCTGAGACCAAAGCAGAAGTCCGCTGCCACCTGTCACTGTTTGCTCTCTCGCTCCTCCCACAGCAGAGACACATCTCTCTGCACCCGTATGCCGCGGATTGAAGGTGGCGTCAAGGCCATTGTCATTCCTGCCATCGGAAACGGACGTCAGGCTCCCCTCTTCTCCAATCAGGGCTGGCCTGGGACTTGCTACCCAACAGAATGTGGTCGGAGTGATGCTGGTAACTTCTAAAACGGGGCCTAAGACACCCAGGCTCAGCTTCACCTACTCACCCCTACGTACTCCCTTTTGGGACTCTGCAACCACACTGGGAGAAGCCCTGGCCTCCCCTAGTGGCCATCCGGAGAGAACTGGAGCATTCCAGCCCACGGCCCCAGCGGGGCACCCCGCCAGCAGCCATGGGGGTGAGCAATCCTGGCGGGGCCTCCAGGTGACCGTTGCTCTGGCTGAAACCACGTGGAGCCGAAGGAACTCCCAGCAGAGCCCAGTCCACCCACCACATTATGAGGGACAGTCGATGTGACCCAGCTTTGGGGCGGTGTGATTGCTGCAATGGCTAATGAAAACACCTTATTGTCATCAACATGTAGGAGGGAGACGGTAGGTCAGAAAGCTACCTGTCTCAAGAAAAATGAGAGAAAGCAAACCTTTTTTTTTTTTAATCTTTAAAAAATTTTTTTTAATTAAATTATTATCTTTGTACATACACCATTGTCCCTCCCCTCCCATGCCCTCCCTCCCCAGAGTTTTGTGTCCGTTGGTTGTACTTATATGCATGTATATAAGTCCTTCGGTTGATCTCTTATCTCGCCCAGATCGCCCTAACTTCCCCGCTGTAATTTGACAGTCTGCTTGTTGGAAAGCAAACCTTTTGGAACGTGTGCACAAACCGCTTGCTTCACAGATTCCCACTGGCGGGCTCTAGGGCACTTCAGCACAGGATGCTGGTCTACGGGAAGGTGGCCACAGATACCTGCAGGCACACCCACGTTCCGCTCTCACTAGCTTTGTAACGGAGAGCAGTCACCAATGCTCTGACCTCAGTTTCCCATCTATGAGAATGGAGTAACAGCATCTGCTCTGTTGACTTCCTATGGATGTCTTAGAAACTGCAAAGGATTTTGACAATGCAAAGGATTGCTGTTTGCAATATATGCCCAAAAATGTTTTTAAGTCTCTATAATTCTTGGGGACCCCAAAAGTATAGTACATTTTTAAAAACGTTTACACACACACACACACACACACACACACACACTGATTTCAAAGAGGGAGAGGGAGAGAGAGATAGAAACATCGATGATGAGAGAGAATCATTGATCAGCTGCCTTCTGCATGCCCCACAATGGGGATTGAGCCCAGGCATGTGCCCTTGACCAGAATCAAACCTAGAACCCTTCAGTCCACAGGCAACACTACCCACTAAGCCAAGCCAACGAGGGCTGTGGTCAGCAAACTGAGGCTCCTGAGCCACATACATCTCTTTTAAGGTGACTAGACATCCTGTAAAACCAGGACTTTTTTAAAGCGCCCCAGGACTTGGGACAAATTGTTAACAATAGGGCCTGTCCCACCAAAAGCAGGACATCTGGTCACCTTAGTCTCTTTGGCCCCTTGAGTGAGGCTCTTCCACAAAATACCACGGCCTGGACAAGTCTATTTTGAAGAAGTGGTGTTAGAAGAAGTTTAAGTTTAAAAAATTGGGCTCTCAAAGAAATTTCAATCGTTGTGCTGTTGACATTTGGCTCTGTTGACCAATGAATTTGCCGACACTGAACTAGGGCATACAATACATTTTAATTTGATATGCAGAGATGGTTTATATTGGAGTTGTCTTTCCAACTGACCTTGACGTCCGTGTGCCTGGAGCAGGGATGACAAAGAGGTTTCGGCTCACACGCCAAGTCCACTTGTGTCGACAGCCTGGAGAGCTGTGTTGAGAATGACTCTGAGGCCACAGCTGGGAAGAAAGAGGATACATAGAAGCCAGGAATTCACCTTGTGGCATTTGGTAATCTTTTTTTTTCTTTAAAAGGCCTTTTGTTTTATTTTTTAAAAGGCCTGCTGATGAAATAACTAAGCATGATTTAGAAGGCATGGGATTGAGCTGTGTGACCATGACCCTGGGCCACACACAACTTCTCTGACCCCCCGTCATGTCATCTGAAAAATGGTGACAACGATGATGGATTTACTCAACACTGACTCAGGGCTAATACATACTGGTTCATTTGATCCTTGCAACAATCTCTCAGAGAAAGGTCTGCTTTATCACTGCTCCCATGGGCAGAAAGACGTGAAGGCACACATACAGGGACATGCCTAGCACACAGCTAACACATGGGGAAAGCAGGATTCCAACTCCGGTAGTCTGGACTAGTGATTTTTAACCTTTTTCATCTCGTGGTACACATAAACTAATTACTAAAATTCTGAGGCACACTAAAAAATACATTAATTTTTTGCCAATCTGACAAAAAAAAAGTATAGTTTTGATTCATTCACCTGGGACAGCTATTGTTGTGCTGGCTATTGTCTTCTTTTAAATTTTTATTTGACAATCAAAGGGGAAAGAGGTCAGTGCCCCTGACTAAGTAGTCAGGTATTGCATGTTTTATAAACTCTTGAGGTACACCGGTTGGAAGCCACTGGTCTAGACCAAGCATTAGCAAATGTTTCCAATAAAGGGCCAGACAGTCAATATTATAGGCTTTGTGGTCTCTGTGCAACTCCACAGCTCCGCTGCTGCAACACGAAAGCAGCCAGGGACAACATGAAAACAAACGGGTATGACTGTGTTCCAATAAAACTTTATTTACAACAGTAGGTGATGAGCTGGATTTGGCTTGTGCTCTGTAGCCTGCCTATGTCCAGGCTGGAGAAAAACTTTCCAATGGAAACAACGTGAGCCACCACATATGTAAGCTAGCATTCTCTAGCCACATTTTAAACAGTAAAGAGACGGTTGAAATTAATGTTAATGCTATGTTCTTAAACACAACATATCAAAAACATTATTTTGATGTGCAATCAATTAAAATTATTAATGAGATATCTTATGCTCCTTTTCTTAATGTCTTTGAAATACAGTGCATATTTCATACTTGGAGCAGTCACAACTTGGATCCCATGTAGGAAGTGACTACGTACAGTCTAACAGCCACCTTTCTATCTGCTTTAAGGGTTCCCTGGGACATGGAGCTACGCAAAGAACACGTGACAGGAGTGCTACAGGCACAGGGTCTGGCCTCAAAAGGCAAGCATTTGAGCATGTGATCCCCATATTGTCAATAAAAAATGGTAAAAACAAAACAAAAAAGCGGAGGACCCATATAAAGTGGCCAGTTTATAATTCTCCCAAGTAAACATATTAAGGAAACAAAAAAACACTGGCACCAACAATTTAACACTGAATGTCAGAGTGGCATTTTAATGCCAAATATTTTAATGTCCACAATTAAGGACAGTTTTGTTGTGTGTGTTTTTTAAATAGATTTTTATTGATTTCAGAGAGGAAGGTAAAGAGAAATAGAAGCATCAATGATGAGAGAGAATCATTGACTGGCTGCCTCCTGCACACCCCTATTGGGGATCAAGCCCACAACCTAGGCATGTGCCCTTGGCTGTAATTGAACCTAGGACCCTTCAGTCTGCAGGCCAATGGCCTATCCACAGAGCCCAACTGCTAGGGCAAGGACAGCTTTTTCAATTAAATAAATTTTGCTTTGTAGAAAAGAATATAAAAGCCCAAGAGCCTTTATTGTTAATGCTTTGTCCAGGATGGGAAACCTCTGCCGCCTTTGGGAACCTGGAGGCATACAGTACAATGGTCATGGCAGTTGCATTGGGTGACCAACCAAAGGTCTGGACCAAAGCGAGGGAGGGAGCAAGGCAGAGCGGGCAGTGAGCCCTGAAGTGAGGTTTGCACCCCACTTGGGTGAGAGAACTCACACGACAGAAAGCATGCCCTTCATTGTTACTGATATCCACGCTTCATTGTTACTGATATCCACACTTGCACCCGTGGTGGAGTTTAAAAGATATCTGCAGCCGAAACCAGTTTGGCTCACTGGATAGAGTGTCGGCCTGCGGACTGAAAGGTCCCAGGTTCAGTTCCGGTCAAGGGCATGTACATTGGTTGTGGGCACATCCCCAGTGGGGGGGGGGGGGGGGGGTTTGCAAAAGGCAGCGGGTCGACGATTCTCTCTCATCCATGTTTCTAACACTCTATCCCTCTCTCTTTCTCTCTGTGAAAAATCAATAAAATATATATTAAAAAAAAAAAAGATATTTACCACTTTTGATCCTCTCAGACAGTCTGCAGGATGAGCACGAAAAACACTCATGTGTCTCACAGATGAAACAATACCAACCACAGAATTCTAACGATCACACACACACACACACACACACACACACACACAAATGCGCATAGTTCTTCTGCCCCTTTTGGAGACTTTTTGCTTCAGCTCAGGCTCAACCCAAGTGCTGGCTGTGGAGAGTCGTGACTCCTGGATTATATGGATACTCCATCACTCATTCTTCTTATAAACTCAGGTGTGAACCCATCTTTAAACAGGAATAATAATGACAAGACGGACCTCATTCATTTCTGTAAGATGGTCGTGGAGCCTCTGATGAAAGAAAGAGCAAAGTGGAGAGAATCCTTTTGTTGTATGCTGGGGGAGGGGAGAAGCCCAACCATCTCCTCTCTGCTTCCAAGAAGCCCCCCCCCCCCCCCCGCTCCCACACCCGTCTTTATTTCCTTCCGTTCTTTATTTTCTCCTGTCCAGTTGGCCACTACACTATCTCGCACAGCCCGTCCCCACCAAGGAGTTTTGTCACTGGCCATGAAAATGAAGGGTGGCAGGGGGGCCTGTATTTGCAAAGTTGGTTTAGTGACATTTCCTTTACTATCCATTTTGTAGCTGCCAACAATAATATATCCTCATTCCAGCATTTTCTGACTCTGAGCTCTCCCAAATTTTCAAAGAATTGAAAGAAACATACATACGTACATACACATACACATACATAAGTTAATCCTATCTAATAAAAGAGTGATATGCAAATTGACTGTCACTCCAACTCACAAGATGGCTGCCCCCATGTGGTCAAAGATCCTGCCCCCACGTGGACACAAGATGGCCGCCCCAAGATGGTCAACGGGGGAGGGCAGTTGGGAGGGACCAGGCCTGCAAGGAAGGGCAGTTGGGGGCAATCAAATTTGCAAGGGAGTGCAGTTAGGGGTGACCCTGCCAACAGAGGAGGTAAGTTGGGGGTGACCAGGCCTTTAGGGAAGGGCAGTTGGGAGCCATCAGGCCTGTAGGGAAGGGCTGTTAGGAGTGACCAGGCCTGCAGGGGAGGGCAGTTAGGGGCAATCAGGCTGGCATGGGAGTTTTTTAGGGGGTGATCAGGCTGGCAGGCAGAAGCAGTTATGGGCAATCAAGAGGGCAGGCAAGCGAGCAATTGGGAGCCAGCAGTCCTGGATTGTGAGAGGGATGTCTGACTGCCCTTTTAAACCCAATCCTACCGCAATCGGGCCTAAGTGGGCAGTCAGACATCCCTTAAAGGGGCCAATATTGGAGAGGGTGCAGGCTGGGCTGAGGGACACATACCTCCATGCACAAGTTTTGTGCATTTGGCCTTTAGTAAGTAAGTAAGTAAATAGCCGAAACCGGTTTAGCTCAGTGGTAGAGCATTGGTCTGCGGACTGAAAAGTCCCAGATTCGATTCCGGTCAGGGGCATGTACATTGGTTGCGGGCACATCCCCGGTAGGGGGTGTATAAGAGGCAGCTGGTCAGTGTTCCTCTCTCATCGACGTTTCTAGCTATCTCTCTCCCATCCCCTCTGTAAAAAAAAATCAATAAAAATATATTTAAAAAAAAAACTTGAAATATTTAGCTGTTTATCATTTTTTTAAAAGTAAATAAACAAACAAGTAAATAAATAAATGAATAAATGCCAAAGAAGAAAGCCAAAATGTCCTGTTGCCAGGATGGACCATCTGGCATTGCTGGAGTGGTCAGGATTCCTTCAACTCCCCATCTTTACTTCCCTTCCCTGCACTTTCTTTCTTCTTCTTTTTTAAAAAATATATTTTATTGATTTTTTTTTTTTTTTTTTTTTTTTTAACAGAGAGGAAGGGAGGGAGACAGAGAGTTAGAAACATCCAGAAGAGGGAAACATCAATCAGCTGCCTTCCTCAAAATGCCCCACTGGGGACATGCATGCAACCAAGGTACATGTCCTTGACTGGAATCAAACCTGGGACCCCGCAGGCAGGCGCTCTATCCACTAAGCCAAATTGGTTAGGGCTGCACTTTAAAAAAAAAAAAAAAATCATGTTTCTGCTGCTAATCATACCTTCTCAGCCCTCCATCCAGAGCTTTGATGCAACTACGTAAGGCAACTGACAGGCTGGACACAGAGTGCTGAGGCACTGAAGGCAAAATTATATCTAGCTTAATACTCTGGAACCTGCAAATGCTCTGTCTTCAATGCTCCTCTCTCTTTCCCACATGCCTCCAGGTGTGAGCACTGGGCCTGGGGAGCAGCCCGGCAAACACAGGGCGTGGGAGCCTGGCTCGCAGCCCAGCTTCCAGAGCTGTGCGCGGAAAGGGCCCCAGGACGCTGAGACCTTGAACTCTGGCTCGTCCTGATGTGACAGGTTCCCTTTGGGGCGTGAGGATTGGGAGTAAGAAGGAGAAACTTAACTAACTGCACCAACAATCTTTCTTGCAAAAGGTGCCTACATTGTCCTTCCTCCCCCTGGAAAACACATTTGCCACCTTTGTGTAGTTCCCGCCTTAGTTTTATTTATCAACTCTTCTCTCCATCCTCCTCTCCCGTTGTCCTTCCCCTGAAGGCCAGCATTTCAGGGGTGGCTGTGGGCAGAGCGTGCCGCTGCTCTCTGTGCCATAGGTGGTGCTGCTTCAATCTCCGTGGGCTCCTCTGGGCAGCTTGTGGACACACAGGTCTGGATTTGGGAGGTCTGCTGCGCAGCAGTCTTCACTGCTAACAAGCAACCAGACCACGCCCGTGTGGCTGCCCCCACCTCTCCCCACCCTTACTTTGAGCAGTGAACCGCATTTCCCTCCCAGTGGCGTGGACTGGTATAGTGGCTCCATCCATGAAGATGAGGCGGACAGTGTCTGACGAAGGGCAGAAGACAAGTTCAGGGTCAGAGAGAAGAAGCAAGAGTCACCTCACCTGCATGATGGACTTGGGCAAACTGTTGTCTCCACATCTCCCACAGCACCTGGGAGTGGGAGTGGGGAGTCTTGCTTAGAGCATAGAAAATGCTCTGAGCAGAACCAGCCTGCCAATGAACCAGTGGTGTGCCCCAACCCAAAGCCCAGACCCTGTGTGAATAGCCTCCAACGGGCATTGCCTGAGACAGGGATGCTTTTACACTCAGAGCGGTGAAATATAGACTGACAGAGCACAGGGCTTTTTCTCAAGCCATTTAGTGAGACTTGGTGGGCCTCGTAGGGAAGATAGGAAGTGAATTTTAGTCCAAATGTGGGATCAGGCCTAAACCAGCAGTCATACATCCCTCTCGCAATCTGGGACTACTGGCTCCTAACCTCTCACCTGCCTGCCTTTCTGATCAACCCTAACTGCCTCTGTCTGCCTGATCACCCCTAACTGCCTCTGTCTGCCTGATCTTGCCCCCAACTGCCCTCCTCTGCCAGCCAATTTGATTCTGATTGGTCGGTTCTATGCCAGTCAGAGTCTCTGGGCCTATCAATAGCCTGATCAGAAAGGCGTGGCAGATCAGCAGCCCCGGTAGAGGCCTGGAGAGAAATGGTGGTGAGGCTGCCGGCCAGACTGGGAGAGAAAGACAAATGCTTATCATAAGCTGCCACATAGGCAACGGATCAGTCCCTGCTCCTCTCTTCAGGCCTCTCTCTGTCCCTGATTCATAGCCGCCCCCTCAGCAGTCAATGTTGGGGCACTGTGTCTACAGTGGAAGCAATCAGTGCCAACCCAGCACTGACTACAGGACTGACTTCCGGCTAGTTGAGCCTCAGTTGTTACTGGTCATTACAACCCAGGGTTTTTACATATTAGGATGTTAAGTGGAACTTTTGGTGCTTAAATCAAAAGCATACATAGCCGAGACCGGTTTGGCTCAATGGATAGAGCATCGGCTTGGGGACTGAAGGGTCCCGGGTTCGATTCTGGTCAGGGGTATGAGCCTTGGTTGCCGGCATATCCCCAGTAGGGGGTCTGCAAGAAGCAGCTGATCGATGACTCTCTCTCATCAATGTTTCTAGCTCTCTAGCTCTCTCCCTTCTTCTCTGTACAAAATCAATAAAAATATATTTTTAAAAAAAGCATACATAAAAGCCTTTTGTAGAAAGTCAGCCTCTATTATAACACAAACCAGAGGCCCGATGCACAAAATTCATGCAAGAGTAGGTCCTCGCAGACCCGGCTTTGTGCAGAAGGTCGTCTGGACAGTCATTCTGCTGTTCGGCCGTTCAGCTGACTTGCATATTATGCTTTTATTATTGTAGATGTGCATGTGTAAAGCAAAAATAGAGAGTTTTGGAAAAATATAGGGTTTTACTGGTAAAACTACAAATAAACTATGGAGCATGTAAATTAGGGGAGAGTTGAGGGTGACAGAGTCCAAGATGGCCTGTTCTTTGCCTGACCAGAGCCTCCACACTGGCACAACTCTCTGCTCACTGCTCACTGCTCAGACATGCTTCAGCCAGGCAAGTTTGAGAGGAAATGTCCTTCCTCCCCCAGTCCTGAGAACAGCGACTGTCCCCACCCCCTCTGATCCCCTGCTTCAGGTGTTGTGGAACTAAGGGGGGGAAGAACAATAGGACAGGAGGAAAACAAAGAGGAGAAGGTAAGTGGGACTGCCTACAGCATTTGCACACACTCCATAAAGAGAAGTGCATTAAGGCAGCCCTCCCCCGTCCTCCCAGTTTATAGGAATATCGCAGATGGTTGTGTGCTTTGGCTGGTCTGCCCTTGTCTGAGGAAGGCAATTATACTGCTGAAGTTCTCGTGCTCAGCTATGTTTTCACTTGGGATAGTCTCTCTTTCCTTTAAACTTAAGATGTACTTTATATATAATACCATCTACACTAATAAAAGAGAGACGTGCAAATTGACTGCCCCTTTGCTACATCCACCAGCCAATCAGAGTGAGTATGCAAATTAACCCAACAAAAAAATGGCAGTTAATTTGCATACGCAGGCTTGGAGTGAAGGCTGAAGACAGCATAGAAGGAAGCCAAGTGCTGCAGAAAGGAGCAAATCTGCGGAGAAGGGAAGGAGGTGAGGCGGCGGGGAGACAGGAGGGAAGCCCGCCTGGGCAGGCTTCACTCCCTTCTCTGTTTTGCTTTGGCCACAGGAAGCCCTATTCTTGCAGGAATCTTCCAGCCACAGGAAGCCCTATTCTTGCAGGCAATGGACCTCTAGTTTAAAGAATAAAACTCAGTGGGTTTTGGTATTATCAGAGATATATGCAGCCATCACCACAGTCAATTTTAGGATATTGTCATCACCTCCAAAAGACACTTGTTATTCTCCAGCTAGCACCTCCTATTTGCCAGCTCCTACTTCTCCACCTCCAGGCAATCAAGAACCTATTTTCTGTCTTGGAGATTTTCCTCTTCTGGACATTTCATATGAATGGAATCATATCATCTTTTATGACTGGCTTCTTTTCTTAAAACAATGTTTTCAAGATTTATCCAGGTACTATTGATAGAATGTATCAGTACTTCATTTTTTTTATGGCTGAGTAATATTTCCATTGCACTGTTACAACACATTTTGTTTATCTGTTTGTTATCGATGGACACTTGGGTTGTTTCCCCCTTTTGACAACTGTAGATATTGCTACTATAAACCTTCATGTACAAGCTTCTGGGTGGATGTATGTTTTTACTTCTCTTGGGTATATACCTAAGAGTGGGATTGCTGGGCTATCCAGTAACGTAATGTTTATTCTTTCAAGGAACTACCAGATGATTTTCCACAGTGGCTGCACCATGTTCCATGCTTACCAGCTGTAAGAGGGTTTTGATTTCTCCACACCCTCACCAACACTTGCATTTGCCCGACATTTTGATCATAGCCATCCTAATAGGTGCAAAGTGGCACTTTGTTTTGCATCTCCTGGATGACTAATGATGTCAACCATGTTTTCATGTGCTATTGGCCATTTGTATATCTGCCTTGAAGAAATGTATACTCAGATCTTTTACTTACTTTTTAAAATTGGGTTAGTTAGCCGAAACTGGTTTGGCTCAGTGGATAGAGCATCAGCCTGCGCACTGAAAGGTCCCAGGTTCGATTCCGGTCGGGGCATGTACCTTGGTTGTGGGCACATCCCCAGTGGGGGTGTGCAGGAGGCAGCTGGTCAATGATTCTCTCTCATTAATGTTTCTAACTCTCTATCCCTCTCTCTTCCTCTCTGAAAAAAAATCAATAAAATATAATAATAAAATAAATAAATAAATAAATAAAAATAATAAAATTGGGTTAGTTGGCATTTTATTGTTGAGTTAGGTGTTCTTTATATAATCTGGACATAAGTCCCTTATCAGACCATTGGAAAACATAGATATCTACATTATGATTCATAACAGTAGCAAAATTACAGTTATGAAATATAGCAATGAAAATAATTTTATGTTTGGGGGGTCACCACAACATGAAGAACTATCTGTATTAAAGAGTTGCAGCATTAGGAAGGTTGAGAACCACTGCTCTAAGGTTTACCAGCTATATGGTATCAAAATTGGCTTCTGGTTCATGCTAGGTTAATTTCATTGATATATAGAAATTTTACTCCAATGGAGCTATGTATATTCCTCTTCTCCCTTTTTGTCATGCTATTTTCGCTACACTTTAAATTTATTAATGCTACAAATCCAACAATATATCATTATAATTATTACTTTACAACCTATAGTCATTTTCTTAGTCCAATAGAGCTTTGCTCCAAACCTACATCCTTTGTGCTGTTATTGGTAAATATATTACATATATCCTACAAATACATTACAGACATATTTATACCAATGTTTTATACCAATGTTTAAGTTCATTACAAGAAGAGGAGGAAATGTGTGTTTAAAAATTACTATCTGGGGTTACTTGCTTTCAGCCTGAAGAAGTTTCTTTAGTATTTTTTTTTTTTTTAAGGCAGATCTGCTAACAAAGAATTCTTTCAGATTTTGTTTTTCTGGAAAAGTGTCTATTTCACCTTCACTTTTTTGGGGGGGAAATGTTCTTATTAGAGAGAGAGAAAGGGAGGGGGGAGAAATACTGATATGAGAGAGAAACTTTGATTGGTTGCCTCCTGCACACAACTTGACTGGGGATCAAGCCTGAAACATGGGCATGTGCCTTGCCCAGAATGGAACCAGCAGCCTCTTGGTGTGTGGGTGATGCTCAACCAACTGAGCCACACTGTCCAGGATTCACCTGCATTTTCCAAAGACAGTTTTGCTGAATATAGAATTCTTAGTTTACAGTTTTTTTTATTGAACATTTTGAATGTTATCCCACCGCTTTCTGGCTGGCCTCCATTGTTTCTGTTGGGAAGTCAGCTGTTAATCTTATTGAGTTTTCCTTATAATAAGTTATTTTTCTCTTACTGCATTCAAGATTTTTTCATTGTCTTTAACTTTCAACATTTTTGCTTATGATTTATCTGTGTGTGACTCTCTTTGCATTTTTCCTATTTTGGAGTTGGCTAAGCTTCCTGCATATGTAGGTTAATTGTTTTTTCAATAAATTTGGTGATACAATGAACAAATCTATGTACACATTTTGATAACCTAGATGAAATGGACTAATTCCTTGAAAGATAAAATCTGCTAAAACTCATACAAGAAGAAACAGACGATCTTAATATCTATTAAAGAAATTAAATCAATAATTAATAAAATTTTAAAACAAAAAGCATCAATCTCAGATGAATTCACTGCTTAATTCTACCAAATATTTAAAGAATAAATTGTATGAATTCTCTACAAGCTCTTTCAGAACATAGAAACAGATGAAATATTTCTTATCTCATTTTATGAGGCCAACACTACCCTACTACCAAAACCAGACAAAGACATTATAAACAAAGAAAAATACAAGCCAATATCGCTCAATAAATTTGGAATGTTTGTAGTCATTATTCCATAAAATACTTTTTCCTGCTCCATTCACTCCCATCCTTTGGCACTTCTATTATACTGGAGCACTTTTTTTTCTGTTCTTCAGCTTTTATAGTTTCTATTGATCTATTTTCAAGTTCACTTATTCTTTCTTCTTCTAGTTCAAATCTACTCTAGCTCTCTAGTGACATTTTTATTTATGCTAGTTCAAATCCACTATTAAGCCCATCTAGTGATTCTTTTAAAATTATTTCAGTAATTGCACTTTTCAACTCCAGAATTTCCATTTGGCTCTTTTTTATACCTTCTATCCCTTTATCGTGATTCCCTATTTGATGCAACATGGTCATTATACATTCTTTTACTTCTTTAATTATAGTTTTCTTTAGCTCTGTGAGCATGTTTATAGTGGATATTTTGACATTTTTTTTTTTTTTTTTTTTTTTATAAACCTAACACTGGTAATTCTCACAGCAGTGTCTTTGAATGCTTTTTATTCAGGTATATGGATCATACTTTTAATGTGTGTTTGCATGCCTCATAATTTTTTGTTGAAAACTGAGCATTTTAGATAATATATCATAGCAACTCTGGATATAAGTCACACACATACACACACACCTCCAGGATTCATTCTTGTTATTTGTTGTTTACTTGTTTAGTGAATGGCTAGTTTATTTTCTTAAAGTCTCTCTATGTTCCCTCTCATAGTGTTAAACCTCTGATGATTCTACTCAAAGAAGCACAATGTGGGTATAATCACATCCATGCTTGGATGACAACAGTCTTGTTAGGGTTTTCAGCCCCTTCTCTTCTGACCACACCCAGTTATTATGCTCCTCTAATTGGTGGCTATTTGCTTTATTGCTTTCTGCAATACTCTGGAGCATTAGTTGCTCTACAAACAAAGCCAATGAAATGTGGCTCCTTTGAAGGAACTGGTTCTGAGGCCAGTGTTTGATATTTGTTCTTACTTAAAGAGGACTCCTCCCTAGGGACTTGTCCTGGGTTAGGGCCTACAAACTAGCAGGCTTGCTGTTTACTATCAGTCTGTATCTTGAATCTCCTCCCAATTGCCTTTCACACAACCTTCACCATTTTTTAGAGTAACCTTCAGTTTGACTTTTCCCCAGCACTGTTAAAAAAGAATTCCAGTGGGAAAATATCAGAAGAACATTTTTTTCTTAATGGCCTGCTTTCTTCCTCTTCCCAACCCCATCCTTCTGCAAAATATCTGAGACCGGGCTCTGGAGCTGGGGTAGGGACAATGGCAAGCTTCTCTCTGAGTTACAACATCACTCCGGGAGCTGAGAACTTGGAGAGGTAAGGGCTGCCAGGGCTCCTCTCCGCTTGCATCTTCTTATCACCACCTCACAGGCTGGGGCAAGAGTGACCAGGGTCAGTCTCTTCAGCATGTTTGTCCCAGGTAGACTCTACATTCCACACATGGGAGCTAGATGGCAGATAGGAGCCCCACCTCTCACCCACACTCATGTGGGACTTAGTCTCAGCAATGGTTAGCTGTGGACAGTATGAAAACATTGCCATTCTCCTCTTCCGTGGCAAAACACACACACACACACACACACACACACACACAAACACACAAACACACACAAACACACACACAAACACACACACAAACACACACACAAACACACACACAAACACACAAACACACACACACAAACACACACAAACACACACACACAAACACACACACACACACACACACACACACACACACACCCCTCTGTGTGCTTGGGGGAGAGGGACCCCGGTGTTCTTGATTGCAGAAGTCTGGAGTTGAGTCTCCACTCTGTTGAGTTTGGAGTGGGGAGGGAGCGGTCAATCTCGGTTCAAATACCACAGACTCTCCCCTTCCTTACAGA
Source organism: Pipistrellus kuhlii (assembly GCF_014108245.1). Classification (NCBI taxonomy): domain Eukaryota; kingdom Metazoa; phylum Chordata; class Mammalia; order Chiroptera; family Vespertilionidae; genus Pipistrellus; species Pipistrellus kuhlii. The sequence continues at coordinate 4,267,482 of NW_023425536.1, read as the reverse complement.
GGTTTCATTAATTTTCTTAAACAGAGGGTTTTCCCTTTAAGACCATTTCCAGAAGCTTTGTTTGTTTTTTATAGTTTTTCACCAGTTTCACTGAGTCAGTGGGACTCATGTCATGCTGGAAGTTAATCTTTTGAGTAGTTTTGAGTTTTGAGTATTAATAGCTATTATTAATACCAGTTTTATATAAGTAACAAAGAACGTATGACATGTTCCTCCCCATGGTGATATCATGGACTACAAATGAGATGCTGAAGTTATAACCCCCAGTACCTGTGAATGCCACCTTATTTGAAATCAAGTTGAGATGAATTGGGGCAGACCTAATCCAAGGCTGATGTCCTTATAAGAAGAGGAAAATGTGGACATAAGCAGACACACAGTAAGAACACATTGTGATCACAGAGGCAGAGAATGGACTAATGAGACTAGAGCCACGGAAGGCCAAGGATTTCTGCAACCACCAGAAGCGTGAAGAGGCCTTTAGCAAGAACATGGCCCTGCTGACATCTTGATTTCAGATGTCCAGCCTCCTGAACTGTGAAAAAATAGGTACACGGGCCATATGGTAGCTTTGTCTGGTAGATAGCTGCCTTGAAAGAAGTTTCCAAAATCCGGAAGGGTCACTCCTAATCTGTTTCTCATTTGACATCATCTTTTCCTTTTTGTGTTATAATCTGGCTTTGTGATCAGACTACATTTCTATAAATTATCCTTTTAGTTACTTCTTAAATTTTGGAAATGCTTGGTTTCTAGAAACTTGTTTTCAAAAGTACATTTTAGCCCTAGTCAGGTGCTCAGTTAGCTAGAGCATCAGCCACTGCTCCAAAGGGTTGAGCATTCAATTCCAGTCAGGGCACATACCCAGGTTGAGGGTTCAAGCCCTAGTTGGGACACATACATGAAGCAATCAAATGATGTCTCTTTCTCTCCCTGTCCCTCTCCTTCTCCCTCTCCTCTCTCTAGATTCAATGAAAAACAGATCCTTGGGTGAGGATTTTTTTTTAAGTTTGTTTTAACTGCCATACCCCAAAATCTATAATAATCCCATCTCACTGTTTAACAAGGCAATAATTAGTCTTCAAGTTGGCATATCCTTCAAGATTTTTGTTCAGATTCTCTTTGCTTTGGTGTCAGGATTATGGCCTATAAAACAGCACAGCAGTGCTAAGAGCAAAAGGAAGAGACTATCCAGAAACTGATTAACCCTTTCCTCCTAGATTTGGCATATTTTTACTCTTGGACGCAGTATATAAAACACTGTTTGCAACTTTTATATTTTTCTAACACTTAATAATTTACTCTCTTATGGTATAAAATCTGTTTCTGCAGACCTTTTTTTCCAATTTATTTCTTACATCTCTGTGTCTCTCTGCAATGTGGCTAATCCCAAAACACAGTGAAATTTAAGAGTATCCATAGTGATGCACAGAATGTTGAAGGAAGCTTCAAACCCAAGCTCGTAATGGAGTATCTGAAATAACTAATGATAACTTCTGCATCTCTGGACAAAGATGTCTCTGTATCATACTTGAAAGTGATCATCATGATCCTGTGCACTTGGATCACCTCATCCTGTTAAGAATGTTGAACTGTAAAAAAAAAAAAAAAATATATATATATATATATATATATATATATATATATATATATATATCAATATATCAATATATCAATATATCAATATATCATATATATATATATATATATATATATATATATATATATAGAGAGAGAGAGAGAGAGAGAGAGAGAGAGAGAGAGAGGGAAAAAAGAAGGGGGGGGATACCCAAAGGAGGGATTAGACGACCACTAACAGGCCTCCTCCATGTCTGCTATACTTAGGGAAATGGGCAATAATTTAATGAGGAAAACTGAAATCCAAAGAACAAGGGAACCCAGAAGCAAAATGCTTGCTCTAGAAACACAAGAGCATTGAGGAAGTGATGTGTAAAGAGACGTGAGTGTGTGTGTGTATGTGTGTGTGTGTGTGCGCATTTGTTGCTACATTTGAGCATGGGCTGGAAGGGAGAGAGCCTTTTCATCTGGCTTCCATTTTGGCTTTCTCCACCTCTTCCTTATCCATTCCTCAGCTATAACTTACCATTTTCTCCCTCCGATGCCATCCAGACACATAATCGTGATCATATGTCTAACAAATCTACGGAAGCAAATGTGTTAACTATGTCTTCATAGGGCTCGCATCTTTTATTGTAAAAACTATCATTTGGGTTTCATTGGACACAGATCTAGAAGCAGAACACCCAGCCAGTGGCAACTTTTCCAGTGTTGTTGTTCTTCCAGGAAACTCACTCTTTCTCAACATCTGTTAGCATCTTGGAGGCCTAAAACCACAATTGATTAAAATTCTTCTTTCATTCCTGAAAAACTAAGAAGGGCCCAGATTGAGTAAGACTTTGACTTGCAGGCTTAATATTTTGTAGATAATGTGGGAACTTGGATAATTTTTCATAATTTGGCAACGGCGGGCAGGACCATCGAGGAGAGGAAACTAGAAGCAGAAAGATCCCCGCAGAGCCTGTGAAGAGAGCCAGAGCCAGGAGCAGACGGGCAGGACTCGGTAGGGTCAGTGGGAGCGTGCTGGGGAGTTCTGTGTGGCGTTCACTGACGGACCTGGGGAGCCACAGAGAGAAAGAGTGAGCGATGACCTAGGGGCTGTGATCCTGGTGGGCAGGCCAGTGAACTGGAAAGCATTCCTGAGGAAGCACAGGCTGGCATGTCGGAAGTACCTCGGGAAGCTACAATGGCCAGAACTGCCTGCAGATCTGCATAACTATCACAAGAGCTAAGGGCCCATTTGCAAGTGCTGGTGAGACTTACCAAGCACAGTGAGTTGACCTTAAAGTCACTTCTTCAGAAATGTGAAAAGATTCCTGCTTCTTTATTTACTTGGCAGTTGATCTTCTCCCTAGACTCTGGCTAATCACCGTGTTTGGAGGGCCTGGTCTCATTACTCACACTGTCCATAAGACTCCTGTCCTACAAGCAAAAACTTTGCAGTGCAGGGCAAGGCATCAACTCTTACACTGACAGCTGAATGAAATTCTGACGTTTCAGCATTACCTCTTTCCTTCCCTTTCGAAATGCAAATGCTTTTGGAAAAATTATGACTTTATGGAAATCTTTCTCACGTTAGTGTGAAATAATTTGTTAGACAACTTTCCAATCTCACTGCCAGCAGAGACAGGCCCAAAGAAAACAGAGCACAGGGAACTGGCTACAAGCAGAGACACTAGCATTGATGTGCCCATGACAGCACTTGGTGGCAAGCAACAGAAACCAATTATTCGAACTTGAGCAGAAAGGGAAGTTATTAGGATTTAAAGATAAAAATTGTTTGAAGACATATATGAAATGAATGGGAATTCTAGGATCATCTATAGTATAAAAGGCCAGTGGCCATAATACCATAATGCCAAGATGACCAAACAACCGGTCACCAGGAGGTGCATGGAGCAGCTCTCAGTTCCTCCTGCTGGCCCTGGAGCAGCTCACAGTGGCAGGGTGGGGCTCGAGGCTCTTGTGACTCACGTAGTACAAAGCAGCTCACGTGGGGCTTGTGGTGGAGGGGCTGGTGGCTCGTGTGGCGAGGCGGGGCTAGCAGCGAGGTGGGGCTCATGGCTTGTGCGGTGCGGTGGCTCACCGTGGCAAGCTACTCACCAACGCAGGTCTAGGGTCCGCCAGTGTGGTTTCATGTGATTTCGTGAGCTAGGCCTCTAGTGTTCTGATAATAGGCAGAAACAAAGGGGGGATAAAGAAAGCCACCCACAGCACTTGCAGCTGGGGATGCCACCAATGGCATGGTTCAGTAGACATCACCGCCAGGTCACTAGGCCTTGTGGCCACACCAGTGTCTTGTCTCTGCTGTCACCTCCCTGCGTTCTTCATGTCATTTACTTAAGAGCCCAAGGCCTCTCAATGGGAGATTCTGGCGGAGCGATCACACTGCCTGCCTAGCTTCCCGAAGATAAGGGACTAGAACAGTCATCTGCTCACAATAAAACAATGAAAGGCAAGCCCCAACCTTCGCAGATCTGGGCATTTCTTCCAAAGAGACGGGCTGCCCAGTGCCGAGTGGCAAACATGGCAAACATTGCCTACAGTATATAAATTAGAGAAGGTGCCAAAGTGGTTGGTCCTCAGCTGTATTAAATCCTTTTACATACGTTAATTTGCATTCATTATTTCCAGTTTTATGAATAAGAAAACCAAGAGATTGAGTAAGTTGCTACTGGTCTCGCACCTAGAAGGGAGTGAACAGGGATTCCGGCATGTCCTTGGTGGCTCCACCGGGCTGAGGGGACTCGTGGCCCTGGAGTGCGGGTGGTCTGCGCATCAGGAGTTTGTGGGCGGAGCAGAGTGGGTTTTACTTAAAGCGCTGGGCTTGGAGAAGATGTGTGAGTTTGCCAGGGTGCCATAACAGAGCACTGCAGACCAAGTGGCTGCAGCAGCAGAAATTTCTTTCTCACAGTCTGGAGGCTAGAAGCACAAGCAGAGGTGTCATCAGGGCTGGTTTGTTCTAAAGCCTCTCTCTTTGGCGTGTAGATGGTCAGCTTTTCCCTGTGTCTCCCAGGGATCTTTCCTCTGCGTGTCTGTCTCCTAACCTCCTCTTATAAGAACGCAAGTTAGGTTGGATGAGGGCCAACCCTAATGACATCATTTAACTTAGTTACCTTTTTAAATGTCTGACCTTCAAATATCGATAACAATCACATTCAGATGTGCAGGACTTCAATATAAGATGGGGGTGGGCACACAATTCAGCCATAACACAAAAGTAACCAGTCAGGGAACCCCTCCTGGCAGGAGAATACCAGAAAAGGAAGGTAGGGGACCCAAACAGAGAAACCCTTCAGCCCCCATTTCACAGATCTTGTGAAGAACCGCCATACCTGCCTTCACCATCATTCAAACTGTGGAGTTTGATTTTATTTAGAACCGAGTTAAACCCAAGACAAGCGTGTTCCTCGTTGATTCTTCATGTAACCTCCCTCCTCCAGGTTAATCTTGCCTTCAACCGTCAGGTATTTCTGTCTGTTTCATGCAGCATAGTTCTGTCCGGTTCCAGCTACTAAATTGCCAAAACTCTGCTGGGATATCCATGCAGCACGGGGAGTCCTGTGGATTACACTGAGTCTCCAAAAGTCCTATGTTGGAGATGGGGACTTTGGAAGATAATTAGGTTAAAAACAGGCCAGGCGGGTGTGGCCCTCCTCGTGGGATTAGTGCCCTTATAAGAAGAGACCCCACAGAGCTTGCTCTTACTCTCCCTCTGCCATGTGACCACACAGTGAGACCTCGGCCACTTCCCGCCTTTTTCTTTCTAGGTCTCCCTCATTGCATTCATTTGCTAGGGTTGCTGTAAAAAAAAAAAAAAAAAAAAAAAAAAAAAAAAAAGGTCACAAAAATGGAAGCACAAAACAAAAGCAACTCTTTCACAGGTTTGGAGGCTGGCAGTCTGAAAACCAGGTGTCAGCAGGGCCATACTCTCTCTGAACGTTCTAGAAGAGAATCTTTCCTACCTCTTCCTGCTTCTAGTGGCACCTTGGCTGTGGCTGCATCACTCCATCCTCTGCCTCCATCTCCACATGGCCTTCTTCCCTATGTCTCTGCATCTCAAATGTCCCTCTCCTTTCTCTTACCCAGCAGTCACTGGATTAGGCCCAGAATGATCTCATCTTGAGACCTTTAACATGATTGCACCTGCAAAGACTCTATTTCCAAATAAGGTCACATGCATAGGTTCTGCAGGTTAACACTTAGACATATCTTTGGGGAGGGACACTTTTCTGCTCATTCCACCCATACACCTCCTCCTCTCCATCGATCATCTTCCCACCTCCTCATCCCTGCTGACCTCTTTCCCTTCCCAGGCCTCGATAACAGGACCTTCCTGGGTCGGACACTGATCTCATTCTCACACTGGGACACCAGAATCTAAGGAGGACAATTTTTTAAAAGTATAATTAATTTTATTGATTTTTTGCAGAGAGGAAGGGAGAGGTATAGAGAGTTAGAAACATCGTCATTGACCGGAATAGAACCTGGGACCCTTCAATCCACAGGCCGATGCTCTATCTACTGAGCTAAACCGGTTAGGGCTGGAGAACAATTTTTTCTCTCCAACTAGGAATGTAAGATCAGTATTATAATAAGCCTCCTGGAAAGGAAATAGTTTGCACATTAATATAAGTGTTTTTATACAAAGAATCTTTACCCAGCTGGCAATGTCACAGTTCTGCAGACAAGTCCCAACAGCCAGGGTGCCTGGGTGAGGACGCATTGATTTGGGTTGGCCCAGATTCCACTGGCACCTACGATATGATCAGTGTGGCCCAAGTTCTAAATGCCTTTGGCTGTGTTTGGAGAATGAGAAAGAGAAGAGTTAAACAGCCCACCTGCTCCCCAAGAATCTGAAAGCTTTACTCATAAGCCCCGGCACTTTCCCCGCTGAATAAAGCATGCTGCACCTCAGAGAGAGGCCGCTCCCCAGCTGGTCCCATCCCCACTGTGCCGCCAGCCTCCTGGCAGCCTCTGGGGCCAGAATCCTCAGGGACCTCCAGGACCCAGCTCCAGGATGGAAACTCTGTGCCACGCTGTTCTTGCAGGGCATGGTCCGTGAGTGCTTGGTCACTGTCTTCCCAGGGGAATCCAACCTGGGGGAGAAACAGGCACAGCTCGTCCAAATGGCCCAGCTGGGAACGGGGCTCAGACTAGAAGCACCACTCTAGGCCCGGTCCCCACCCTCCAGGCAGTCCCACCCCCTTAGAAGCATCCGGGGTGAGGCTTTCAAGCCCTGCACCCCCAGTGCCACTTTTCCTCCCTAGAGCCAGGGGCTGTTCTTTCAGGTGGGCACTGGATGCCTGCAGTGGCCTTCCCCTCAGACAGCATCGCTCTACACCTGGGAGCTTTCACAAAGGCTTCGGCACTGTCTTCCTCCTTGAGAGCCGTCGGGCCTACCCAGAAACACAGACCCGGGAGCAGGGTCTAACACGCTGGAAGCTAGTGGGGTTGCTTCATCCCCCCTCTCCTATCCTGCATGAAAAGTAAGGGCTCTCGCTACGCAGATCCTACTCACCTGTCCCCTAACCTCCTCAACTCCAAATGACAAGCGAGGCCATTTTGCTAGAAATGCGAACAGCCAGGAACCGATGGAATCGCCCCAAATCTGGAAGAGAGGCATTCAGATGCTCTGGCTTAATGGAAATTCACGTAAACATGATAAATTGCACACACATTCCTCTCTGCTCCCTCCCAAACCTCATTAAAGTGTCAGGAAAGAGATAAAAAGATGTCTACCCACAAAAGCAAAGAGAACATGGAAAGCGCCAGAGAACATGGAAAACGTCAGAGCAGGGAGGGGTCAGCTACACTCCTGAAAGTGGTGATCAGACCTAGTGGTGATTAAGAGAGCAGCCAGGGGAGGCAGAGCGCCCTCCGTGTGGGGCTGGGCCAGGGGCTGTGGGCAGTTCACACTACAGCACCCAGAAAGTCTCAGCAAGCAGAGGGTGTGTCTCAGGGGAGGGTGTGAGAGGGCTGAGAACGCAGGATTCAGTGAAATCCTATAAAAGAAGTTATGGGTCCCCTTCTCACCACCCCTCATCCAGGAGGGGGGATCACTCTCTAGAGAGGATGAAGCAAAGGGTCCAGACTCATGAACCCAGGCCCAGGGGTCCACAGTGAGTCAAGCTCTGCCACGGTGCCTACCTGCCATTGGTGTTCTGAAAGCCAGGCTTAGACCCTCTCCTCTCCATCCCACCTCAGAGCAGGAAATCAGATTCCTTTGTGGGGCAATTGATCAACCCCAGAGCCCTGACTGCACGTATCAACATTTGAGGTTTTCTGAACAAAATAGCCAGTTGCCCTCTGGAAACTCTACCATGGAAAACCCTTGCATGCAGACCTTCCCGTCTCCATGTTAGTCCCTCACTCTTCAATATGTAAAACTCCAGGAGGAGCAGATATTTGAGGAGAGTCTATGAGAAGAAAGACAGAGACAAGAACCATCAGGAAAAAAAAAAAAAAAAAGAGAAAGAGAGATAATGTAGAGATAAAAATATATTTTTAAATATGTAATTCATTTTTAAGTAAGAAACAAATGAGGTAAAGCATCCACCAAATGAGATGAAGATGCCACATAAAGGGGAACAAATAAAAATGATACCATAGATTTTTAAAACTTTCTTATAAAAGTTGAATAAGTGTATATTTTAAATGAAGTATATATAAACAAGACATTGGAAAATAAAAGATAAAATACGAGGAAATTAGATTAATCCACCAATTTTGAGAGCTAGACTTTCTTCACTCCAAATGAAATTATCAAAAAAATAAAAGAAGAAAATTTCCCAGAACTGAAGGTCATAAGATTCCTGATTGAAAAGTCCCACTGAATACTTGGCACAACGAATAAAACAAAACACATGAAAGCAGACCAACTTAAAATTTCAGAATCCTGGGAAAAGATAGACGACTCTACTGTGCTCTAGAATAAAAAGGAGGGTAGCCACAAAGGATCAGGGATCAGAAAAAAATTGGAATCTTCAGGAGCAAAACTTGAAGCCAGACAGCAATGCCTTTGAAATTATTTCCAACCTAGAATCTTTAGGCCCCCAAACCATCAGTCAAAAATATAAAAATAAAAGAAATTTATTTTCAGACATGCCATATTCAGAAACTAAAAAACCAAGGAGTCATTGGAGTGTGTGACTCATCAAAGCAAGGGGTCCACCCAGAGGGAGAAGATGGGGAATCCAGCAGACGGGATGCCCACCGGAAAGGGGCATCCACATTTGTGGTGTGATGGGCAGCATCTGTGTGTGATGACAATAGCTCTCCCACTGGCCTAAGAAAGCACCAGTCACGCTGGAAGAGGGAAGAAGAAAGCTCTGGAAAAGAAAGATATGGGGAAAGGAGGACTGAGGAAATACCTGATACATTAGAACAGACATCTCTAGGAGGTTAAACTCTAAGAAAAATACGAATCCCATTAATAACCTGTGTCATGATAGTTAGAGAAATTTATACTGTAGACTAGAGTATGTGGACCACTGATAAGCACATGACAAAATTAGGAAATGAACAAAATGAAGCAATTATTAACTTCCAGGGAAACAAAACAGGGGCCAGGAAAGAAGATAGAACCCTGCATGGCTCAGTTGTTTACATCAGCATAATATTGCAACAAGAGAATTGTGACTGAACCAGACATTGGTCTGTAGCAATAACTGCATTGGGAGAGCGTGGGGCGGGGCTTATGAAAGCAGTCAAGCCTTCTATTCCAACACGGGAAGCAGGCAGGGATGTCTGTGATGGGAGGAAAGAGTGTTGCCCCTCAAATCGCCTGTTGAAACCCTCCCTGGAATGGGCCGTGTTGGGAAGAGACCTGTGGGAGGTGGTGAGGAGCAGATGAGGGCATGAGGTAGAGGTCTCCTCAATGGACAGGTGCCCTCAGAGACTCAGGAGAGGACGCGCTTTTCCTCTCTGCTCTCGCTGTGGGAGGGGAGCGAGAAGGCGGGTTCTGAGGCTGGAAGAGGGTCCTGGCGGGGACCCTGACCACAGCCGCCCAGCCGCCAGAGCCGTGAGAAATGCATTTAATGTCTACACAGCTCCCAGTCAGGTCCCTTGTTGTAGCAGCCCCAATGGACCAAGACAGCATCTAAGTGTAAAGTCAAAACATAGTGATGGGATCTCATTGGCTTACAGCGGGAAGCCAAGCACCAGAAGCAGCAGCTGAGCGAGTTAACATGTTTGCCAGAGGCGTGGGGATGAGGTGGGCGAGGCGGAGTGGGCAAAAGCTGCTTCACTCGTTGCTATTGTTAGTGTAAATGGTGTCACTTGTAAGACTATGTCCAAGTAGGGATAAAAAATAAAATTCAATGTACTGTAGATGTGAAATGCTTGTTAGGGGTCTCTGGTGTGGACATCTAGAAAATGATTCTAGCATAAAGGAGCTCATCTATAGCAAGTCGTAGGCCTCCGAAAAATGGTTCCTGTTGCACTGCTCCTGAGGAAATGTGCTTCTGTGGACTTCACCAGTTTTGTTCATAAAACCTGTGCAGAGCTCTGCCTCTTCCCCGCTGCAGTGAGGCCGGCAGCACGGGTGGTACAGCTCTGTGCTGGCACCTGCGGGGCGCCTTCCTGTCCTGAGGGGCATGGAGCAGAGCCACCCGGAAGCCACATTCAGCTGCCCTTTTGGCTTGACTGCTTCCTGTTTCTCAAGCAATGCACATTACTAATATCACTGCCTGCCAGCTCTATATCTGACACGCTTTTTTCAGGTATAACGCTCCTGTCATCAAATACGTGTAATAAAGGGTTCTTAAAAGTCTATTTTATAAAGCTGCGTTAGCCTCTGAAGAGGTCCTCTGTCCCTCCAAATTCTCGTTCTAAAGAGTTCAGTCATCTGAATACCAGCAAAAGGTCAGGAGAAAACTATAAGCAACGAGATTGCAATGTGCAGCTCAGAATAAAGGATTGTATTAGGGCCCGACGATTTCTTACAACCACAGCTCCTGACGCCGAGTTTAATGTATTCAACACGTTCTCTCAAAACGCCAGCGCTTCTGGCGTCAAAGGGAACACGAATGGTGGGCCGGTGACAGCGGCGTCTGCTCAGCACACTTCTCCTTGCAGCTCCTGCCGTCCTGCTCGCAGCTCCTGCGGTCCCGTAAGAAACTGCTCCTTCCTCCCCAGCCCTGGAGGTCTGGGTGAGACGCCAGCCCTGCAGCCTGCCGTGGGCTGTGGCCCATGCTCCCACCGGGCTGAGAGGGGCCCCATCACCGTGGGGTCTTCCCTGGAGTCGGAGGACCCTGTGGCCTGGGCGCAGCACTGCTCCCTGCTCCCTGCCCTCTGCCCCTGCCCCTCATCCCCAGCACCTCCTCCCCTGCCCCTACTTCCTGCCCCCCTCCCTGCCTTTTTTCCCCTTCCCCCTATTCCCTGTCTCCACCTCTGCTCCCCACTCCCTGATTTCCTGTTCCCTGCCCTCTGCCCATGCCTGCCCTCTGCCCCTGCCTGCCCTCAGCCCCCTGCCCCCTGCCCTGGCCAGGAGAGCCTGTGTGAGGCGCTGGCGGTGAGGCTTCTCCATCCAGAGAGGAAGCCTGTGCCCATGGGACAAAGGGGCACATTCAGCAGAGGCAGGAGCAGGAGGACACTGGCGATGAGACGGAGGAGCGCTCAGGGACTCAGCCATCCAGGCCCTTATGGTCACATGTGGCCAGAAGTCTTTGTTCCCAAAGACGTTGTTCTGGGCTTTCCCAGGGAGCGAGACAGCTTGTGGTCACTCGCTGCAGAGGCCACCCACTCTGGCTGCACAGATGTGGCAGGATCTGAGGCTGTTAAAACCCCATAAGATTCCTGTTCTAGCTTCTCTCAGGAGGACCTGATGTTACCCACCTGCTTTAATTTTGGAATAAATAAGAGAGAGTGCCAACTCTCCTTTGTTCTCTTAGGAGTCACCTGCAAAACAAAGGTGCTGGCACAAGGCACAGGAATGCGCCCCAGCCCGGAGGGCTGCCTGGACCTTGGGCAAACCCGGCTTCTCTTTCAGGCAGCTTTGCACTGTGCACAGACAGATGGCAAGTGGAGAGAGAGGGAGAGGGAGAGGGAGAGGGAGAGGGAGAGGGAGAGGGAGAGGGAGAGGGAGAGGGAGAGGGAGAGGGAGAGGGAGAGGGAGAGGGAGAGGGAGAGGGAGAGGGAGAGGGAGAGGAGAGGAGAGGGAGAGGGAGAGGGAGAGGGAGAGGGAGAGGGAGAGGGAGAGGGAGAGGGAGAGGGAGAGGGAGGGGGACGGGGAAAGGAGGAGAGGGAGAGAGGGAGGGGGAAGAGAGAGGGAGAGAGAGAGAGAGAGAGAGAGAGAGAACCCGATTCTCACTGGGAGAGCTAAAGCACTCAGTGGTGCATTTGCAAGTGCTCAGAGGAAGTGCAGGAGCGGGAGAGGAGCCGGCCTCTCCCCGGCTGTTTACAGAGAAGTAACCCCTGTGTCCTCTGCCTCTCAGGGAGGTCCTTCCCCTGATTGCTAATCATCTGTGTACGTTAGCCATGTGTGGCGGGAGTGCTGTCCAGGCCCAGGGGCTGCTCCGCCCGCAGCTGCCTTTTCCCTGCACAGAGCCCGCAGGCCGCGCCCGGCCACCCAGGGAGCAGCCCGCTCCTGCCCGGTCCCCCGCGTCTCCACGCCTGCCCCCCCCCCCATGGCTGCCCCCTCCGCGCTGCCCTCAGCCCTCCCGGACCTCCTCTCACCCCTTCTCTGCCCGCCACCCCAGTAGTCAGCAGCATGGCCCAGTGCGTGCCCGGCCCAGCCTCGTCGGACCCGGGCCAGCCCGGGAACAGAAGAGGCAGAGGGTGGCCTGAGACAGACTGTCACTCAGGTCACTGAGGGGCTGAAACCGCCCAGAGGCTGAGGATGGTGGCAGCGAGGCCCGGAGGCCGGACTCCGATCCAGCGGGGCTTGTTCTGAGGGTGCTGAGCAGGGCACTGGGGGGTCAGAGCAGGTCTCAGGGACTAGCTGAGAGGGGAGGCTGGTGATGGAGGAGCAGGGAAGGAGCCTGGGGCTGGCCCTGGATCTGGGGAGAGCAGGGCGGTGGAAGAGCTGGTGTCCATCCTGGCCCATCCCAGGGCTGGCAAGGTGGCATCCCCCTGGGGCTTGTGTTCTTAAGGCAGTGTTTCCCAACCTTCTCTCATGATGAGAATCACCTGGTGCAGTTGTTAAAACACAGATTCCCGAATCCCAACTAAGAAGTGCTAAACTAGAATTTTGGGGAACATATAGGTAAAATTGTATACTTAACTAGTGCTCTAAGACAGATTTTATATACAGAGCACTAAGTTAGATATGCAATTTTACCTATATGTTCTCAAAAATTCTAGTTTAGCACTTCTTAAGGGCTGAGAGACAAGGCATCAATCAGTGCATAATGCAATCACATGGCCACGTTGTGGTAAGTTCTTTGAATGACACCAGGCTGAGAGAGGGGGAAGGAGAAGGCAAATGGGGAAACTGAGGTGCAGAGAGGACCCAGGATCCAGTTAGGGAGTGGCATGCTGACCTCTCCCCCGCTCGCTTCCCAGTCCAGGAGCACGGGCCACTGCTGACCAGCGCGCAGGGGCGGTGGGCGGGGCGGTGTGTCTGTTCAGGTGCGCGGGTGAGTCCTGTCTTCACACAGGCTCCGGAGCTCGAGGCCTGAGGACCGTGGTGGTGGAATCAGGTAGACTGCAGCTTTAGCTTCACAACCTCCAGTTTCCTCAGGACCTGGGGCCCTCTTGCGTACACCTCCTGAGCCCCATCATTCCCATCTGTGAAATGGGAATCATGACATGGCTAGCTTCACGTGGCCGTTATAAAGACTCATGATAAAAACGCACACCAGCCACTTTGCTGGGTGCTGGCCCGTGAGGTGGGTGATAAAATAGGGGGCAGGGGCTAGCTAGCTAGTGCATTTTTGTTAATACTTGATTACGGTCTATCAAGTGAATGGGTCTACATAAAACTCTGCTGTCTATGTTTTACCTCTTGGAGCCCCAACTCCTTTTATCCCTGGCTCCCCGGGTTAAATCAAATCCCACTGATCCCAGCTCTCAACCTTGTGTTCCTCCCCAGGCCAAGGCTCTGGCCCAGCTGTCCCCACCCCAGGCAGCAGCCTCCCGCCGTGGCCCTCACTCACCACCTCTGCACCACCCAGTCACTAAGCCCGAGCCCTGCTGTTGCTTTAATTGGATTGGGTCACTCTCTCCCTGGGTGTAATGCCTTTCCATTGCTCGTCACGTAAAACCCGGCATCATTGCACGGCTCACCCAGGCTCAGTTCATCTGGCTCCTCTGCCTGCCCCAGCCTCAGCGAGGAAACCCCACCCTGGGAGCTCTCCGCTGAAACGCCAACATGACTGGAGCAGGAAGCCTCTGGCCTCCCTCTGATACCCGACCGCAGCAGCCTTTTGTGAAATGCATCAGACTTGCAGTTACAGTCATCCCTCAGTCTCCGCGTTGGGTTGCTTCCAAGACTCCAATCCAAAATCCGCAAATGTTCAAGTCCCTTATGCAAAATGGCATGATATTTGCATAAATATGTGCTATATTTGCTACAGCAGGGTGTGCCTCCACTCCATTTGCATAGATTCAGCCCAGTGCTGGCACATGGCAAGTGCAAGTTTTGCTTTGGGGAACTTTCAGGGATATTTTTTTTCTTTCTGAGTACTGTGATCCACAGTTTGTAGAATCTGCAGCTACAAAACCCACAGATACGGAGGGCAACTGCAAGTGCTGAAGGTCTGTCTCCCCCTGGAGTTGTAAGCACCACAAGAACGAGAGTTCTTGGAGACATGGGTTGTATTCGGATCAAGAGTGCCAGCTGGACCCTAGCTGGTTTGGCTCAGTGGACAGAGCGTCGGCCTAGGACTGAAGGGTCCCTGGTTCGATTCCAGTCAAGGGCACATGTTTGGGTTGTGGGCTCGATCCCCAGTGTGGGGCATGCAGAAGGCAGCCAATCCATGATTCTCTTTCATCATTGATGTTTCTCTCTCTTCCTTTCCCTTCCTCTCTGAGATCAATAAAAATATTTTTTTAAATAAAAATTTAAAAAAAGAGTGCCAACTGGTGAGACAACTCCCGCGGTCTGACTCTCAGCTCCACCACTTCCTAGCTGTGTGGCCCCAGGCAAATCATTTGGGCTTTCTAGACCTCAGCCTCCATGTTGGTGAGATCTATTTATGGGGTTATTTCAGAAGTAAATTAGCTAACATGTGAGCACTGCAGAGACCGTGCATTGCCTGATACAGGGCAGACTTTTTTTTACATTAACTGCTATTGTATTTATTACTCCAGCCCAGTATCTAGACATTGTGCACGTGGTACATACTTGTTGGATGAGAAATGTCCTTTATCCTGCTTAGTGTTGTGGCTGCCCATGCCCAACGGCTAGCATTCATGATGCTTTGATTCCGTGGCTGGGCAGAGAGCCGTGGGTATGTAACTCCCGGGTGTTTTATGTAGAATTATGAAGGGAGTCTCTATAGGATGGTCTGGATAAGAGACAACTAGAATTTCTAGGTAGGAGACAATTTTGCAGTAACTTGCTTGCATCATGCTTTGAACATACTTGGTTTTCAAGTTCTCGAACACACACTAAAATAATGGAGACATTATAGTGTAATCTAATGCCTTTTCTTTTCCTGGGGGATTGTTGGCTGCTGGTTAAGGTAGAGTCTTATCATACACTACAAAAATGTCAAGAGCATCTCCTAGGCAACTCTGCCAAGCTCCCAGTCCGCACTGGGTGCATTTCCTAATGAAGCGGCAGTGAATTGTGGGATTTGGACATATCTGAACTGCCAAAACCTCCGTCTGGACCCTCACTCCGCAGGCAGTGCCTTCCGATCATTAGGAACAGGGGTGATGCTGAAAGGGTTACCGTGTCTTTAATGACCACACTTCCTTGTGCTTGACTTGACCTAAAAGATGTACCTACCGGGAGAAGTGATAACAGACACGCCCCAGCCACCGACTCCAGTGGTCACTGATCTGCCGTGTTCAATCGCCTCGTCAGATACGGAGATGGGAGGAGCCTCGTTTCCCAGGTAAGACGGTAATGTCTCTGCTCCAACAGCCATCCTACCTGGAGCCAACCCTCTCACGAGGTCACTTAAATCATGTAAACCGGAGGGATCATGTCCAAATGCAGATTATGACCCAAGAGGTCTTGGGGGAGAGGGGGGACTGAGACTGCATTTCAAGCAAACTCCCCAGTGGTACTATTGCTGCCGGTCTGTGAGCAACACGGGAGTTTGGGTGGCAAGGGGCAGCCAGCCGGCTGCAGGGAGCGCTGGGAAGGAGACTCAGGAGGTAACAAAATCCTTGAAATGATGCTGACTTTGTTTCCCCATTTCCTATCTCCTGGTCGCCACCTCAGCGTATTCGCTCCCTGTGGGCCGCACTCTCCCGCAGCCAGCACAGTAAGAGCCTGGGCAGGGTGAGCTCGGAGTCCATTCACTCTCCGCCTCCTCCGTCTTCCTCCGGCCAGGCCACCCCACCCGGCTGCCAGGCTTTCTTAACTTCCCATGCCCTTCCAGGCTGCTCTTTGTTGATTTTTTACAGAGAAAATAAGCAAACAACCGGGAGGAAGGGAGCTGGCTACGTGGGTAATTCCACTGCTCTGTTAGCGTTTTAAATTGCGATGGAATTTCTGCTTTAGCTCAAAACATCCGTCAACCCTGCTCTCCGCCGGCATTTTAAAGGCCCGTCAGCAACGCGGCCCCCAATCCGGTTCTGACAGAACCCGCCGGGCTTTCCACGTGGAGCCCCGTCGCCCTGATGTTTGTGTTTAGAGCCCCGTCCAGGATAAATAAACAGCTGCATGGTATGGAAATCACCTGTCAAAATAGCCACCGCCGCTCCGGGCACACAGGGCGGCTTCGCAGTGCGGCTGGCTTACTTGCAGGAACAACTCAAAGGCTGTTTATCTCATTGAGTTAAAAAAAAAAAAAAAAAAAAAAAAAAAAAAGACCTGTAATTACTGCATTTTGACCCCAAAGTAGGCAATTACTTCACAAAAGCTCTCCCCAGGAAACCAGACATTAGCCTGGCTAATTAGGCTGACCTCACTGGCAGGCCGCTCTCCTCCTCGCTGTGCACAGGGCCTGGGCCGGGCCTGCCGGGCGGAGTGGCCGAGCTGGGTGGTGTTTTTACTGCTGGCTTTTATGTGTCCTTGCAGCGCCGTCCCTTTCCCAGAGACAGGCCCTCATCAAACAGAAAGGGCGCTGGACACACTGGTCCCCTTTATGGCGCGAGGAGGGGGAAGCTGGAAAAAGAAAAAAGGAAGGGAAGCCAGCGAGGCTGTAAATTCCTTCCCGCGGAGGAAACCAGTCCTCGCCCTTTGGGAGGCTGGTTTGTTGTTCCAGCCCCTGGGACACATTCCCTGCACCCCCTTTGGTCCTTGCACATTCGGGGGCTGAACTTCCCTTTGGGTTCGGTGAGGTTGAGGAAAACCATTTTTAAAAAAATATATTTTATTGATTTTGTAAAGAGAGGAAGGGAGAGAGATAGTTAGAAACATCGATGAAAGAGTCATCGATCAACTGCCTCTTGCACACCCACTACTGGGGATGTGCCCGCAACTAAGGTGCATGCCCTTGACTGGAATCGAACCCAGGACCTTTCAGTCCCCAAACTGACGCTCTATCCATTGAGCCAAACCGGTTTCAGCAGGAAAACCATTTTTTAATGTCCCGAGCATGCCGAGTTCTCTCCCCCAGAGTCAGACATCTCCCCAAGGGGCGTGCGAGTGGGTCTGGGACCCTCACACCCGTCCACGCTGGGAAGCACTGAGAGGCACGTGGTTCTGGCTGCTCACACTCAGCCAGCCGGGCGGTCCAGTGCTCTCACGTGGCCTTCACGTCCAGGACATCCCAAGCAGCTGAAACAAGGGTTTGCACTTGGGACTTCCAGGGCTGGATGGGAATAGCGATCCTCCTCCAGGGGGCGAACTAGAGGTGTGCCCTGGCCCATGCAATGGCGGGCGGCCCCGGGGAAAGGAACGGAGCGGTGCTGCTTGGTCTGGGTGGGCCTCAGAAGCATCAGCTCCAGCCAGCTCTGGTTGGGATCAGAGGGGCTGGGGCGAGTCACCCCTTTGAGCTCAGACCTTAGTGGTGTTGACGAAAAAGCTATTCTGACCCTCGTTAAAGGAAGGGGGACCTTACTCAGGATGTGGCCACAGGGGAGAGACATGAGGAATCCCCAGTTCGCCCGCGGGGGATTCACAGCCGAGGAGCAGGTGGGGCAGGTACATGGGAAAGAACTGGCAAGAGACATCCGGTGGGGGTGGTGGGTCCTTGCTAAACCAAGTTAGGATTCTGGCTGCAGGCAGGCCAGGGTGACCAGAGGTCAAGGGTGGCAGGTCCTCGCTGAAGGACTCCTCGGAGCCCTGCGGTGGCTGGAGACCCGCCTGGCGGGGAGGAGCGCTCAGGAGTCTCACTCCAGTGGTCAGCGGCGAGTCTTCGTCAGCAGAAAGTGGGGAGGTGAAAGGTGCAGGAAGCACGGGGACCTATCGGGTTTAAAAGAGGGACCAGAAGTGGGGTGAGGCAGCTCTGAGCAGGAGAGGCGGGTGCGGGTCGGTGTGCACGTGGCCCGGCAGGTGAGCGCTGGCTTCTGGGTGGCTAAGCGGCCCCCGCTGCCTGAGCGAGACAGCCCGGTGGGAAGCATCCTGACACTAAAGCCCGGCCTCCTGCAGCTGAAGGAGTCAGGAGATTGGTGACTCCACCCAGAGCAACCAGTAGCCTTTGGTGCTGGGCCGGCAGTCAGGCCACGGGTGCCTCCCCACGCCACCTGCACGGCACCCTGAGAAGCCGAGAGGCAGCCCCACTGGGGCCGGGGAAAATCGAAGAGTGATGCCGCCTCCTCACCTCCTCACTCTCCCTCAAAGCCCAGGGGGGCGGGGTGGGGAATTACAAAACAGGGGTGCCCGCAGTTTGCATGACCATTTTAAAGGCCAATTGCCTAATAGCATCCTGGCTCCATGGCCCACCTTCCAGCAGTCCCCAATCCATCTTTCTCCCCAAACTCAACCTTGCTCAGGGTCTGCCGGCCGAGCCAAGCAGGGCCTGTGTGTGCACATGTGCGTGCATGTGTGTGAGAAAGAGGATCTTTTTTTAAAGGCGAATCCATGACTCTCATAGAACCATGAAATGAGCACAAACCCAGGATTTCATTTAGCTGTTAATTCACCAGAAAACCCATAAGATGTTAGAACTGGTTCAGAGGAGAAGCCAGAGAACAGACCGGTGGATAGGCCATCGGGAAAACTGAACAGAGGCGGGGGAGGGAGACCCACACGCCCCCACCCACGGGCACCGTCTGCTGGCATCTCCTGGAGGAGAGAGACCCTCTAGACTCAAGAATCGGGAAGGAGGTGGAAGAAGAGGCCGTTTTTATTATCGGGCACACCCAGTTATCTTGTTGGCCCCTGAGTCTCTCAGTTTTCCCCTAATATTAAATATGCACACACACGCTTTCCCACCCCTGTGCCCATGGTGTTTACTTTTTAGTAAAAGCACACTGTCCCCTTGTTCCCTGCAAGTCCCACCATGACTTGCCCTGCTCCCCGAGAACGCCTGACCCAGAGCCCCGGAGGGAGACAGGCCTCCGAGCTCTAACCCAGCTCCACGAGTGAGGAGTGTGCGTCCGCCTACCTCTCCAGGCGGGGTGTGCACGGAGTCCGGGGGTGTCCATACAGGAGGTGGGCTCTGGCCTGGACACGTTTGGGGGCGGACTTGGAGGGAGTAGGGAGCCAGGGTGAAGGGCAGGGAGGCAGGGATGAGCATGGCAGTGCCTGTGGAGGCAAGAATTCCAGCAGTTTGAGGGTGCGGGGGAGGGACAAATGGACTCTGTGGCAGACGGGAGGGGCAGACTCAGAGGCACTCACATTTGTTAAGCAGAGAACTAAGGTCAGAAGCAGTTTTAAGCAAGGCTGGTGGGGACACAGACACAGCTGGGCGGGTGGGGCGAGGCTCCGCATGCCCAGGGGCCAGGCTCTCTGCCGCCGAGCGCCCGCAGCTATCTGTGAGGTGGGCGACGCGCTGGCCGGAGGTGACCAGCAGCTTTCTTTTAAGTCGGGAGGGTCCCCCAGCTCATTCCTCGAGAATCAGGGAACTTCGTGAGCAACTCGCCCAGGCTTCTCAAGCCTTACAGGAAAAGCGGGGTGCCTGTTAAACATCTATGACTGGGTCCACCCCACACAGACGGCTCAGAGCCTCTGGAAGAAGGACCAGCCCAGGGGGCTGTGTTTTACACAAACTGTCCGTCCGTGCTATGGACTGAAACGTGCCCCTCCATTCACTTGTCGTAGCTCCAAACCTCAACGTGATGGTGTGCAGAGATGGGCTCCTTGGGAGGTAACTGGGTCTAGAAGAGGCCATGAGGGTGGGGTGAGCGCCCTCCTGAAAAGAGACCCCAGACACACTCAGCCACGGATAGACTGCCACGTGAGGACACGTGATGGGGGCTGTCGGCGAGCCCGGCAGAGAGGCCTCAGAATGAACCAAACCTGCCAACACCTCAATCTTGGACTTCCAGCCTCCAGAGCTGACTCAGCAAGAAAGCAGACGTTTGCAGGCCAGGAGGCACCACGTCAGCTAGCACCTTGGCCTGGGTCTTCCAGTCTCCAGAACGGTGAGCAATGTACTCCTGATGTTCAAGCCACCACCTGAGGTACTTGGCTGTGGCCGCCTGGGCAGACTAACACCATGGGAGTCAGAACCCTCCTGATTGAGAGCCATGGCCCCAGTACAGCCCTCTCCTTCCATTGCTCATTTCACCAACGCACAGACACCCAGTAGTTTACGTGCCTGTCAGCTCTGGCTGCTTGCAGATGGCAGCCAAGAGGACTGGCAGGAAGGATTGTGAGGCCAAGTCCAGGCTCCAAGGACATGGCCCCAGGACGGGGGGAGAGTGCGGGAAATAAGAAGCACCACGGCGCTATGGCAACCCGGACAGAGAATCCAGGTCCGATAAAGGTTCCGGTCCATAAGCTCGCGGAGAACAGCAGACCTCGAAGGTGAGGACCTGTGAGCTTGAGGGAGCCTTGGGTTCCCGGGCCTGCCCAGGCTTGCAGAGGGGCTACGGGAGCGGAGCCAGCGGACCTGCGGGTCTCTGTGTAAGCTACAGGCGAGAGGCACTGGGAAATGACCAGCAGATCACGGCTCTGGGTGTGACCAGCGAGAAGATGTCATAAACTGAAAAGTGCTTCCCGGGTATGAACGAACCCCCTCTTCCTGGCTGAGTCCTCCTTCCCAGGAGCCAGCCGAGCAGTGGGGAGGTGCTCGGCTACAGACTGCGGCCTCAGTGAGCAGCCAAGCGCCCCTCACACCTAGCCCCCTCTGAGCCATGGAACAAACGGCGTCCCGCAGAGACCTCCCAGGAGCGGAGAACAATGCCAGCGTGCCAGCTGTGTATTTTTAGTCCAGGACGTCTGGATTAGCCAGCGCCCAGCCCCTCTCACCATGTGGCCGCGTTGCACAGCGACTACACCCCTTCGCTGCAAATGCTTCCATCTTCTGTGAAGTCATGTGTTTGGGAAGCCGGAGTGAATCAGAGACCGTGAGCGTTTGATTGCTTACATTATTTTGGTTCAAACATGGCTCCTGGCCCAGGACGCATTTATTTATTTTTGTACGGTACCTTTCTCTTTCACTTGCCACCGCCCATCGCTCTCCCAGCTTCTCTCCCTTTGCCCACCCACCCTCGCTGCCACCCTCTCCCTGGTTGTGAAAGATGCCCTATCAGCAGCCTCCAAGCCAGAGCCTCTGCCTTCTGCCAGCGTGGCTCACTCGCACGTTCCTGCCCACCCAGGGCCTCCGAGCTGACAGGCAGGGACCACCTCCCGCCAGACCAACCAGAGCCCGGCCTTCCCGGCCAGCCAGCCGCCTTCGCCTCCGGTGCTGCCCTGACCCTGCGGGGTGGGACTGTGCTCCTGCAAAGGAAGTGCCCTTCTGGCAGGAGCCACCAGGCCAGCGTGAGGATTGGGGCAGGTTCTGCTCACCACCAGCTGGGGAGGAAAGCCAGCTACCTGGCGTGACAGAGCCGGTTCCTTCCCTCAGGTCCCTGAGTCAAGCTGTCCCCTGCCTCCCTCTCCCTCTCTCCCCCATGCCCCACACCGCCTGTTCCACATATGGGATGGAAACTGTGTCCTGGCAAAACACAAAAAGTAAATATTTGGAGGGGAAAAGCACACACAACGATGCCTCGAGCTTCCATGGCCATGGCCAAGCATCTCCCAGCGGCTCCGGCTCCGGCGCACAGCGCCATGTGCGTGGGGACAGTGGGCCAGGCCCTTCGCTGTGTGAAAAACACCACAGTCTGCTCCGTCCTTTCTCTCCCTGCATTTGTCGTTCATTGGCGAGTTTCTCGCACCCCTCGGCCTGCCGCTGCCGGCGGCTGTGCAGGTTTTAGGTCCCCAATGGAATCTGGAGCACCCACCGCGCAGAGCCCGCTGCCTGTGGTTCCTCTCCGGGGACACATGTCACCCACATGGAGCTCACGTGGCGATGCTTCTGAGATGATGACTTTTCCCTGGAACGTGGGCCCCCAAGGAGGGTGTTGTGTGTCAGCCCATGTGGCACCTCCCCGGGAGCAGCTGTGGAAGGTCCACCGGGCAGGAGCGGGTGGCCCGTGGGCCAGCAGGTCAGCACCATCAGTGAAGTCCTGCTGCCATCGGACACAGTTCTTCACCATGCGTAGGCACTGCTACTCCAGGTGGCGCCGGATGCCTCTCACCACGTTCCTCTCTGCACACCACTTGCTGAGCCCCAAGACCCTTGCTGCTGTTACACATCCATTAGTGACCCATTCCAGAGGCACCCAGGCAGCCACCCGCCTGGGGTCATCCCTGGGGGCAAGGCTTCCCTCCTCTCATGAAGTCTTGGGTTCTCTGTCATCCCACCCTTTCTACCATCTACATTGCCCCTCTCCACCCTCAAAGCACAAAAGTTCCTTCTAGCTTTTTCTTCATAGGACTGAAGCCATCTCAACAGAGATCCACTTGGTCCTTGACACATTTTTTTAAAAGTCTGTTTACTTTTCACTTCCCCCTCAGTAGGCTGTGCCCCACCTCAAGAGGAAGAAGAGCACTGGCCGGTGATTCAGGTGATGGAAGTGTTGTCCACACTCTAAAAGGGTGCAGGTTTGCTCCCCAGTTGAGATACTTGCAGGAGGCAACTGACAGATGTTTCTCTCTCACATTGATTCTCAATATCTCTCTCTCTCTCTCTCTCTCTCTCTCTCTCTCTCTCTCTCTCTCTCTTCATTTCTCTCTTTCTCAAATCAATTAAAAACATATCCTTGGGTGAGGATTAAAAAAAAAAAAAAGGAAGAGAGATAACCCCCCCCCCCCCCCAAGTACTTATATAAAAACAAAGTAAAATAAAAAAGACAATAGCTGAGGAATCCAAGATGGCTGCTCAGGTAGACACCTGGCCGCAGCCGCACACAACAATTTCAATAAAATACAACTAAAATATAAAATGGACATTACCCAGAACTACAGGAAAGTCGACTGACTGGAAATTCTACAACAAGAAGCAAGGAGAAAACCAGAAGGAAGAGCAGAGGAGCTGTAAAAGCCTAAGGTATGGAGACACGCTGCCCGTGGAGAGCTGGCATTCCCTAGCGGGAAGGAGATAAAACTCCGACTGTGCTGGGCCCCAGTTCCTACTGCTCTGAACCCCAGTTCTAGACCAGACCCCGGGGACCCAGGCTCACACAAAGGGAGCTGGTCTGCGAGGTGGAACCTCTGGGGAGCGGTGAGAGGAGGTCCTGGAGGTGCAGAGAAGGGACGGTTGGCTGTGCCGTGGGAAGGAGACAGGGGCTCCAGACTGCTCTGAGCGCCACCTCCAATCCCACTTCCAACTGAACTGAACCCCAATATGAGGCTCATTGGGGGAGAGCATAGACTGTTTGGTAGCAGGCGAAAATCGAGGGCACCTTTCTCTCAGAGGCACTTGCAACAAGTACTGAAGGACCCTGAGCCGCAGGAGCCACATAGGGCGGGGCTGACGGAAGCCAAAGCTGTAGACTCCACCCTGAAACCCCGCCCCATCTGTAGCTGTGAAATGTGACAACGAAATAGATCACAAACGAAAGAAATGGAGGACAAAAAGCGACTGGATATAGAGTTCAAATCTACGCTTATAAGGTTTTTCAAGAATTTCCTAGAAAAGATGGATAAGACCTATGAGGATATGAAAAGAAATCAACTAGAATTAATAAGGAGTTATCAAGAAATGATAAGGGATCAACAAGAAATAAAGAATACATTGTCTGAAATAAATAATATTATACAGAGTCCTAAAAACAGAATGGATGATCGCAAGAATCAAGTCAAAGATTTGGAACATAAAGAACCAGAAGACACTCCTCCACAGAAGCCAGAAGGCAAGAGAATCCAGAAAATTGAAGATAATGTAAGAAACCTCTGGGACAACTTCAAGCGAACCAACATCAGAATTATGGGGGTCCCAGAAGATGAGAGAGAGCAAGATATCAAAAACATACTGAAAGAAATAGTGACAGAAAACTTCCCCCACCTGGTGAAAGAATTAGACTTACAAGTCCAGGAAGCGCACAGAACTCCAAACAAAAGGAATCCAAAGAGGACTACACCAAGACACATCATAATTAAAATTCCTAGAGCAAAAGACAAAGAGAGAATATTAAAAGCAGCAAGAGCAAAGAAGGTAGTTACCTATAAAGGAGCACCTATACGATTGTCAGCTGACTTCTCAACAGAAACCATGCAGGCCAGACGGGAATGGCAAGAAATATTCAAGGTGATGAATAGTAAGAACCTACAGCCAAAGATAATCTATCCAGCAAAGCTAACACTCAGAATTGAAGGTCAGATAAAGAGCTTCACTAATAAAAAAAAGCTAAAGGAGTTCATCACCACCAAACCAGAATTATATGAATTGCTGAAGGAGGTTCTTTCAGAAGAGAAAGTAAATGAAGATAAAAATTATGAACAACAAATATGTAACTATCAACAAGTGAATCTAAAAACCAAGGAAATTAAAAAAAAATCTGATGAACAATATTAACTGGTGAATATAATAGAATCAGAGGTATGGAAGGGGAGTGAACTGACGATTCTTGGGGAAAAGGGGAGAGGGGGATGTGGGAAGAGACTGAACATAAACTGTGCACCTATGGATGAGGACAATGGGGAGTGGGGAAAGGGCAGAGGGTGGGGTGGGAACCTGGTGGAGGAGAGCAATGGGGGGGGGGGCGGGGGAAAGGAACATTTGTAATAATATGAACACTAAAATTTTTTTTGTTTGTTTGTTTTAAAAACTTTATTTTATAAACACTCTTAATTTTTCTTGCTGCAGACAATTTGTGGCCTGGTCCTGGGCTACCAGCCATACTTTGAACAACGCTTACTTACAGTGTGTTTGCAAAGAAGAGCATTATACCAGTACAATGCTCTGCTTTGTGTAGTAGTTAGGATTAGAGTTGGCTCTGACCTATTTTCTGAACCTGAGTGACCTTCATGTACCTTTGGAGTGCTTTGGTGAGTGGATTTGGTTCTGATTATATAGATTATTTTAAAAAATAAAAATAAAAAAGACAATAGTTGATTTTCAATTTGTGATGATTCTCTAACACTGCATTATAGCCTACTGTTACTTAATGAATGTAAATGTAGGCATCTTTCCATATCCTAAATAGCCTAATTATAAATATTTAATGGATATGTGTATTATATATGTGTCTTTGAACATATAAATACATATATATATATATATATATATATATATATATATATATATATATATATATAATGGTTTCCACTAAAATGTAGGGATGGTCCAACATTTGTGTTTGGCTTGGATTTTTACCAATATCTACTTTTAGCTTTGGCTTCAGCCTTTGGACAGCCAAATTGCTGAATGCTGACCTCAACCTCATTTTGGGGATATGGCCAATGATTGTGAGGATCTTAGACTCTCATCATATCTCATCAGTAGAACAACAGTAATATAAACAAAGCAAGACATCATCTAAATTGATTATTAATATCTTATTATTGATTTTAAGATTTAGGATATAACATGAACTAAAATCTCCTTATGTGTTTTGCATATTGAAATTCTATTAATCAGTTGGTATATAAATGAACAATTATCAGTTCAAGAGTAAAATAATGGAATAAGCAAGACTGTGAAAAATATTTTTTCCAAATATGTTTTTTAAATATATTTTTATTGATTTCAGAGAAGAGAGAGAGAAAGAGAGAGAGAGAGAGAGAAACATGAATGATGAGAGATAATAATTGATCAGCTGCCTTCTGCACACCCCCTTCTGAGGACTGAGCCCAAAACCCAGGCATGTGCCCTCACGGGGAATCAAACCATGCTTCTGGTTCATGAGTCAACACTCAACCATCAACACCAACGGCATGAAAAATATTTTCACATACAAAAATGATTATTAACAACTTCCCAATGATAAAATAAGGAAATAGAGAAATTTTTCATACAAATATTAAGAAAGTGTCTTAATCTTAGGAAAAACATTGTTTCTCTTTAGAGCTGATAATAATGTATAAAAATTTCAATATAAGGAAAAATAAATATTAGATTATACTATAATTCTAATATTTAGAGAATTATTTGGCATGGGAGCATTACTAACATTAAACAAAAATATATTTTTAAATCATGTTTTGGTTTTCAGTAACATTGACATACAATATTTATATTAGTTTTGAGTGTACACCCCAGTGAATAGAAATTATATAACTTACTAAGTGATCATCCCAATAAATCTTATATCCATCTGACACCATACATCATTATTAGAATGTTGACAATAGTCCTTATGTTCTACTTTACATAACAATTTATACTTCTTAATTCCTTTACTTTTTCCAACCAACCCCTTCCCTTCCCCTCCCCCACCCTACCCACAAATCTTCCAGCCACATTGAGCCACATGGCAACTGCCAAAATGTTCTCTGTATCTATATGTCTGTTTGTGTCCTGCTTATTAGTTTATTTTGTTGTTGCTGTTTTTTAGATTCAATTGTTGATAGCTATGCATTTATGGTCATCTTATTATTCATATTTTTATCTTTTTTCCTTCTTCTTCTTCTTAAAGAAGAACCTTTCACATTCCATATAACACTGGTTTGGAGGTGATTAACTATTTTAGCTTTTTCTTATCTGGGAAGCTCTTTATTTGTTCTTCAATTCTAAATGATAGCTTTGCTGAGTAGAGTAATCTTGGTTGTAGGTCCTTGTTTTGAATATTTCTTGCTACTCCCTTCTGGCCTACACAGTTTCTTTTGAGAAATCAACTGACAGTCTCACAGGAGCTCCCTTGTGGATAACTGACTGCTTTTTTCTTTTTACTTTTATGATTCTCTCTTTGTCTTTAATCTTTGGCATTTTAATTATGATGTGTCTTGGCGTGGGCCTCTTTGAGTTCATCTTGTTTGTAAGTCTCTGCACTTCCTGAACTTGTATATCTAGTTCCTTCACCAGGTTATGGAAATTTTCTATCATTATTTTTGCAAATAGATTTTCAACTTCTTGCTTTTTCTGTTCTCCTCCCAGCATCCCCATGATGTAAAAGTTGGTATGCTTGAAGTTGTCCCAGAGGCTCCTTCAATCTTTTCTTTTCTTTTTTTTTAATCCCTTTTTCTTTTTGCTGTTCTGCTTTGGGTGTTTTTTTCTTATATTCTAAATCACTGATTTGATTATTGGTATCACCTACTCCACTGTTGATTCCCTGTACATTATTCTTCAGTTCTGACTGGTTTTTATTATGGTTTCTATGAGTTTTTTCATGCTATTGAAATGCTCACTAAGTTCCTTAAACATCCTTATAACAATTGTTTTTGAACTCTGTATCTGGTAGTTTGTATGCCTCCGTTTCATTTATTTAGTTCTTTTTCTGGGGATTTCTGCTGTTCTTTAATTTGGGACCTGTTTCTGTGTCTCCACATTTTGGCTACTTCCCTGTTTGTTTCTATGTATTAGGTACAGCTGCCATGCCTCCCAGACTTGGTAGAGTGGCCTTGTATAGTAGGTGCCCTATAGGATCCAGTAGCATAGCCTCCCCAGATACCTGAGCTGGGCACTCCAGGTGCACCCTTGTGTGAGCTGTGTGCACTAAATTGCTCTTGATGACACTGGGAGGGATTGACCCCCAGGTCAATTGGCTGTGAGAACTGACTTCAACTATACTGGAGGAGCTTCTATACAGGAGTCAACCCTATGGAACAGGATTTGTTTCAATGGGACCTGATGCTCATTGAGTCCACCCCTTGAGTATGTCACCTGTAGAGGTGATAGGGTTGTTAGCTACCATGTCTACCAGGTACACTGGCTCTGGGGCCTTCCAGGAAATGCAAAGTTCGCCACCACCTGTGTTCTGCCCAGGATCACCTGGCACAAGCTATAGAGCAATCTGTAGATGGTTGTTACTTGTGTTGGGCGTGGAGTGTGACAGAGAGGCCAAGTTCTAAAGCAAGGTGAACTGCCACTAGTTCCAGGCCTGGGACCACTTTAGCAAGAAGTAGGGGGCTCACCAAGGCCAGATGTTACTTGTTTGAGAGATTCTAGGAAAGTCTGACACGTGAGGTAAGAGAGGCCAGTTTTATGGAAAAGCCACTGAAAACAGCTAGGATTGTCCTACAAGCTGGGCGGTGTGAGTTCTCAGGGAATCCCCAGAGTGGGGCAAACAGTGAGGCAGGTTAATGAAGACTCATCTATGGCACCTGCCAGTTGGCTCTGTGGGGGTAGGGACTCAGAAAAGGAACAATGGCCTCTGCCAGCACTTGTCTGGCAGAAAGCTGTCCCCCCAATTCTCGTCCTAATGTCAGATAATTCAGTTCTTAACTGTATGTCTCTGGTTCCTTTCAAGCACTGCCCCGGTGCTGCAGCTCAGAGGGAGTGCGTCTGAGCAAGCCGATGCACAGGTCAATTAAGAGGAACTGCATGAAATTCCAGCAGCCCTCCGTCTCACTCAACCCCAATCCCTGCTGGTTTTTACAGTCAGAGGTATCGGGACTTCTCTTCCTGGCACTGCAACCCTGGGCTGGGGAGCTGGTGTGCATCTTGGACCCCTCGCTCCTCAAAGGGAAACTCTGTGAAGCCAAGATATCCCTCCTGATTTTAAACCACCACATGTGGGTGTGGGGCCAGCCCATTCCACATCTCGGCCCTTCCTAGTAGCCTCAATGTGGCTTCCTTAAATGTCTATTGTAGGATGTCCATTCAGCTAGATTTCAGGCAGTTCTGAATGATATGGTTCAAATGTATTACTTTAAATTTTTTATTGATCTTAGAGAGAGAGAAAGGAGAAAGAGAGAAACATCAACATGACGAAAATCGACCTGTTGCTTCCCATATGTGCCCTGACCAGGTTGAATCTGCAACCTTTTTGCTGTATGGGACCTCACTCCAACCAACTGAGCTACCCAGGCAGGATAGTTGTATTTTTTATGTGGTTGTGGAAGGATTCCAGTACTGCATTTGCCTACACAGCCATCTTGACTGGAAGTCTAAACAAAACAAACTTTAAGAACTATACAAGGTGTGGCAAAAGTAGGTTTACAATTGAGTACATGAAACAGTTCATTCTTGTATTATTATTTATTTATTATCATAATAGTTTCCATATGAACAGCTCTAAACCTACTTTTGCTACACCCTCTATTTGTCCTTTGGTTACTGAATTCCACATAGGTTGTTAATCTTTCAAGGAAAAATCCTATTGAGGAATACTTACCTATAAAGATGAATGTAAGACAAATTTTATATTCATCACCCCAAAATTTCTTAAGAAGGAAAATAAATCTAAAATCATGTACAATGACCTACATAGCCTGGTAAAAACTAATTTGGATTTGATAAAGAATAAAAATCAATGAAGAAAAGAAGAAAGTGCTACATCTATAAAGAGGAAGGCCCCAAAGCATGTATTCTCACTAACCAAATTTCAAAAAGGCATACTTCACATGAACTTTTCAAAGAGACGATTCCTTGTGGTTTGGGGGTCTATGAAAACTAAAATTTTGAACAAAAAGCTTGTCAAAATGTTGCCATACTAAGGACTGTTTTCAATAGGTGAGGACAAAGCACTTTTATGATTTACTCAAGTAACTCAGCGCAAAGCTCCTTCCAGACACATATTACTAAAAAGTGCTTTTGCCCTGAATTACATCCTGCTCTGTGCACAGCTGAGCGGAGCTATTCAGTGTGCTGCTTCTGAATCTTCTCCAGTGTGAGGACGCTTTACTGTCTCTGTATCTATATCTTTGTTCAACGGTTTATAATGCTCTTTGTTATCCATAAGTGAGTGAGATCATGTGGTATTTCTCTTTCATTGACTGGCTTATTTCACTCAGCATGATGTTCTCCAATTCCATCCAGGTTGCTGCAAATGGTAAGAATTCCTCCTTTTTTATGGCAGCATAGTATTCCCTTGTGTAGATGTACCATAGTTTTCTGATCCAGTCATCTGCTGATGGGCACCTAAGCTGTTTCCAAATCTTAGCTATTGTAAATTGTGCTGCTATAAACATAGGGGTACATATATCCTTTCTTATTGGTGTTCCCAGTTTCTTAGGGTATATTCCTAGGAGTGGGATTACTGGGTCAAATGGAAGTTCCATTTTTAGTTTTTTGAGGAAACTCCATACTGTTCTCCACAGTAGCTGCACTATCGCTTTAAAAAGTATAAAACTCTGGCTCAGAAAATCTTAAAAATCTTTATAGACTCATCCCCGCCTCTATCCCGGACGCGGAGGGGATTATACTCACTGATCGCAGACTGAGCTACTGGCCACTCCAACATTTCTGACCACTGAGTCTGCCCAGGACTTTTCTAAACAGCTTCTACTTGACGGGCCAGCAGGCCTTTCCAGCATCCTGGGGACCAGCTGCCAGTGGAGTTCAGAGCTCCAGTATTTAGTCAGCCTTCGACTGCACACTGTGTCCCCTCTGCCTCCAGGAAAACATATGGTGAGAGCTGCTTTTTTTGGAGCAAACCCTCAAGGGAAAACAAACTTTTGCTCTTAAAAAAAAAAGTTCCAGTAAATTCTTCCTACTGATTTCTAAGGAAATCATTTCAGAGCTTAATCTTGCATTTCCCACCAGTGTAACCACTCCTGTTACTGGAGAAAGTGCAGCTGGCGGAGTTGGGGAGATGCAGTCTGTGTGGGCTTGAGGGCCCAGGTGTGGGTGTGTGCACACATACATGCGTGTACAAACAACGGATGTAGTATGCACACTAGTCACTGACAGCAATGCTCAAAAATAGTCCATTTGCTTTTCCAAAAATGGCTAAATCACGACATTGTCCACAGCCAGCCAGCAGCCTCTGGGGCATGTGTGGCCCTGAAAAGGCGCACTGTGGAGGGCCCCAGCGTGGTCCGCGCCTCTGAACACCACCCAGGCTGTGTGACCTGCAGAGCACAGGCGCAGAAGGGAAGGCAAGTCTGGCTCTAGGGGCCTTTGCTACTTTTAGGACAAAGGCAGGAGTCAGATGCCATGCCTGGGGGCAGCCAAGATCAGCCGGAAGGCAGGAACGCATTTGCACTTAGTGCAGATGTTAACTGTGTTGGAAAGAACCGTAGGCCTCCCTCGGTCCGGCCCATAGGAAGCCACGTTCTCCTGTAGTTTGCTGTATTTAATGCAGGATTTTGTTTCTCTCGGGAAAGGATGGGAGTTTCAATAACACTGTTTTCTTGTTCTTTCCCCCAGACAATGTCAGCTCTCTCATAGCCACTGGCTTCAACCGTTCCACAAGCTGAGGCTTCTCTGCGTTGGTCTGGTGTGCCTGGCCCTTGTTGGTCCTGTGTGCCTGGCCCTGGTTGGTACTGTGTGCCTGGTCCTGGTTGGTCCTATGTGCCTGGCCCTGGTTGGTCTGGTGTGCCTGGCCACGCAGACAGTGGGTGTCGCCATCAGGAGCTGCCTGATGTGGGCTCAGCCTGGTCCTCGCCTGAAGCCCCATCCGTTTGGAGGTGCAGCTCTCTCCAAGGGAGAGGCACGGCTTGTTGAGTGAGAAGGTCCTCCAGGCCAGCGGTTGCCAGCTGGTAGTCAGCAGACCACTGGTGGCTTGTGAGGTCCGAAAGGTTGGCCACTGAGCTCCTGGCCATGTGTGGGGGAGGGGACATCAGCACTGCAAGCAACAGCAGCTGGAAAGAATGGTCGCTCAGCTGATTAGTCCTGAAACACCAAGGTTGTGGTTTGATTCTCAGTCAGGGCACATACAGGAATCAACCAATGAATGGAACTACAAACCCATGTCTCTCTCTCTCTCTCTCTCTCTCTCTCTCTCTCTCTCTCTCTCTCTCTCTCTCTCTCTCTCTCTCTCTTCCCCCTTCCTCTCCCTAAAATCAATAGAAAACATATCCTCAGGTAGGAATTAAAGAAAGATAATAATTAAAAAAAATAATAATATCCAAGTTGAGAATGAAGCAACATGTTTCACACCCAAAGCAGAGCATTTGGTCATTGATAGCTCCAGTCTTTATCCTAAAATATTAAACATTTTGGCTTTTATCGTAGTTCCTGCAAATGAAAACTCGGCTGCTTTTCCAAATGTAAAATAAAGCCGGAAGCCAGAGGAGAAGGTACCCACGCGCGTCTGTGCTCAGCAAGGCTTTTGAAAGGCTCAGGGATGTCCTCAGGCCTCACCTCGGAGTTTCCTGCCTCAGGGGGTGATGTGGCCACCAGCCGCCCCTCCCCTCCTTTAGGCACTTGGTCTCATAGGGAATATCCGTGCATCACATTCACAGACACAGACCTGCCGGTGCCTCTGTGAGAATGAAGAAAAGCGCCCCCTGTGGGCAGACACAGCCCCTCACAGAGCGAGAGGCCTGGGAACCAGAGCAGGCCCAGGAGCCCCTGTCCTTCCGAGAGGCCCTTAGGTGGGCAGGGCCGCACTCACCTATTTGAAGCTGGGGCTGAGGAAGGGGAAAGGCTGGGGATGCTACCAGCAAGGGGTGTCTCATTGATGCAATGCAAAGAATCCGCCAAACTGGAGAGGCTAGTGCCCACCACAGCTGTGGTCTGCTTCCGTTTCCTGCTGTGGAACCCAGCTGGAAAACCCCTGGACCAGTCCCCAGATGGTCTCCTTCCACTAGTAAAATTGCCAGCTCTGGAGTTCCCTTCAAAAACTCTAGAGTTTCTTGTTGCTTCTAGGAGACGTTTTGAAATTCTGCACCGGGAATTCCAGCTTTCCCAAATCCTGTCCACAGCCCAGGTGCCCAGCCTCTCCTCCTGTACGCCCATTCCATCCAGCTGCCTGGCCTCCTTGCTGTCTCCAAACAGGCATCATTCTTTAAACTACTTTAAGTGGCCTCAACTTTCTCCTCTGCTTCTACAAATTCTAACAGCAGAGAACAAGTCAAGTGCAAGTCATATAAAATGGCATAATATTTGCATATAACCTACACACATACTCTCATATACTTTAAATCACCTCTAACTACTTAAACTATCTAATAAAATGTAAATGCTATATATAGTTGTTATACTGTATTATTTAGGGAATAGTAACAAGAAAAAAAGTATATACGTGTTCAGTACAAGCCCAACCATCCTAGGCCTATCTACTTAGTACAGGTCAGCACCAATGTAATGAATCCGGAGGTTGGTTGAATCAGGATGTAGAACTACCAAGTACAGAGGGCCAACTGTATTAAAGAAACTATCCTTTTTTTTTGAAACTATCCATTTTATAACCTTTTCTTTTTTAGGCAATAGTTGGGTTTATGTGTTAATGAATTCATCTCTACACACATTACATACACAGAGTGGCCAGATTATTATGATCTCTGAACGCATATCCTATATATCCTATATAATAAAAGGCTAATATTGCAAATTGTCCCCTCAACCAGGAGTTGCACCAGCAGGCAGGCCGGCCAACCACCCATGTCCCCTCCCCCTGGCCAGGCTGGCCGGATCCCACCCATGCATGAATTTATGCACCAGGCCTCTAAGTATATATATCTGGCCACTCGGTGTATGTAGAGATTATTATGCATTTAGAGATTATTATGCATTTAGAGATCATATTAATCTGGCCACTCAGTGTATTATAAGTACTACTAAAGTTTTAGAAGCTTTAAAAAGGCACTTATAGTTAAAAAAATAGTAACCACATGTATCCTATTTTCCAGTTGCAAACATATCACATGAGCTCAGGCTTCTCTGGCCTGGAATCATACTAATAAAAGCAGCTTTCCTGTTGTATTACTCTGGGCCAGAATCACATGGATTCTTCCAATCCTTTCACAATTCCATAGAATTTTTTTAAGAACTCAAAAAGTGAAGTGATCACTGAAAGTCCTTCAGAACTGGATTCAGATTTGATCTGTTCATTCCCAAATAGTTTTGCTTCTCAAAAACAAAGATATCAAATTTGCAGTAACCGCGTTCTCCAAGTGGTGGGTGTGCATCCAGCGAGGCTCCTTGCAGGAGGCTTCACACCCTGGTTACCGCCGGGGCTTGTGCGCGCATCATGGCACAATTAAAGGGTTACAAAGAATGCATCTACCCCAGCAGCAAGCTCTCAGATTCCCAACTGGGCATCAGGAAGGGCACTCACTCTTCTCTCAAGACCCTGGACAGCTCAGGACAAGATGGTATCAAGATCAGACATAGAAGGAAGTGCCTCCCTCAGAGGAGGGACTGCAAACCGCCCACGCACCCATTTAAGACCACCCTTCCCGAAGTGAGCCATTCTCCCATCTACCTGCCCTCTTCCTGAACCTACTTCTTGCCATTGGCACTGACAAAGCAACTCTATGCTTTGAATTAGATCCTCCTGACCAAGGAAGGGCCGATCCTCAAGCCTAGGTACTCAGGCAGGGCCCCGCGATTCATCCTCAGAGGAGTCTGGCAGCATTCACGCTCACGTGTTCTTCCAGATCCCTCAGGGCGTAGTGGAAAGTCATCCGGCCTCCTTCACAGGCCCTCGCACGGGGAGGATCATATGCAACCAATTATTCTAGGCTTTCGTTCTCCCCTGATGCTAAATTTGCAGAGTAGGACGCAGGCCTGTACATCCCAAGAACACTCGAGTGGCTTGTGTCTGCCGTGCGTTCCTCGGCGGCCTGGACACGGCCACAGACCATCGCAACACTGATTCTGCTGAGGGAACCTCACCTTGAAGTCTCTCAAGAAGTTTCTCCCTCTGCTCTGGCCCATGGCCAACCCACAGAGGTGCCACTGACATTCGGCCAGCTCACTCCTTGTTGTGTAGACTGCCCTGTGCATTGTAGAATATCTAGCAATGTCCCTGGGTTCTACCCACTAGTTGCAGTAGCACCCATGTCCCCAGTTGTGACAACCAATAGTTGTCTCAAGACATTGCTGAGTGTCCTCTGGGAAGTACAGTCTCCTGGTCATGGTGGGTGACACCCGTGCAGTGCCAAGTGCCCTCACACTGCTTTCCCTGGGGCAGCAGGCATCCCCCTCCGCATAGGGTCTCGTGTGCTGGGAAAGACCTATAACGCAGCTATCCCTGCGTGTTCTCTTTACTGGAGCTTGCTCTTCCCCACTGACATTCAAACTGCTTTAGTCGGAGTGCCCTTCCCAAGGAATGGCAAGAATACCTTTTCCTGGGTGTTCCTGCAGGTGGCAGCTCTTCCGCACTCTCCCTCTCATCACCGCCATGCCTCTCCACATCAATCAGTCCAACACAAGGTCAGGGTCTGCCCTAAGCCATGGGGGAGAAGGCGGTCATGCTTAACAATCTTAACTAGCACTCGAGCAAATACAGATAATAGGGAAAGAGGCATTAGATATTAATCCCCACCCCTCAGTGCCAGGGACTGTGCCTGGCACAGGAGTATCTGCCTCTGGTGTGTCCTTCACCCCTCATTTGGCACATTGTAAAATGAGTGTTGCTTCTCCCTCCTCGTCACTCAGTACCTGCCCCTTCTCAGCATTACACCAACTACCACAATCAAAGTCAGTGCAGCCCTAAAACACACCTTCTGGTTTTAATTACTTCAATTCTGTGGGGCTAGGAAGCCAAGAAATGTCCAATTAATGCCCAACATTGGGCAACATTTAATACCAGTGGGTCTTGATCTAGCATCTAGAAGTGTTCTGGAATCTGAAGAAGGCTGTGCATAGATTAAGAGTCCAAAGACGAAAGATAATTTTGAAAGGCACTGTGGGGTCAGAGAAGCTTTAGCTAAAGGAGCTAAGTTCTTGTCTCAGGACCCCTTGCTTTTTATTAACATAAATTGTCCTAAGGTAAGGTGGAGATACACTTCAAAGGGTAGGGTTTCCATACTGAAGCATTGTCAGAATGAGGAATAGCCTACAGCTGTCCAGGTGTTTGGCCAAAAGGAGGCAATAACTTGTATCAATAGATTAAGATGCCCTGAGCTGTCTGGCAGCAAACAATCATCCTATTCAGGTTTGGGGGAAATGCCTTTAGCCATTCCAACAGGTGATAACATGTGACTCAGCCTTTGTTGAGTACCCAAGTTCCATCAACCTTTTGATGAAACTCTTGCAATTATGGCATGCTGGAATTGGCTTCTGGCATCCAGTGTTGACCTTCATCACAGAGACCCATCCTTGTAGTGTGGGCACCAATGATAAGAGTAGAACCTACTCATCGCATTCCAGAATTTCCTTACTCGGCCACTTTCAAAGAACCAAGTAGGGGCCAGAAAATCACAAGGAGCCTAATTCTTTCTTCACATGTGTGAAGCCGAGGGTTCAGGTAGAGCCACAATGCTGATGCAGGCTGGGCCTGGAGACACTGGACACATCTTTAAGTATGATCATAATAGCAATGACCTCAGAGCATGGTACCCAGAAATCTCATCTTAAAGCCTAAGACAATGAGGTGTTGAGGCCATGTCCCCACCTGCATGGCACAAGTCAGTCTTTGTGGCACAGATAAGTGTAGGTAGTAGAAGATGAGTGGCAAGGCATTAGGGAGCACCGGGAGGAGCATTAGGGGAAACATTAGGGAGCACAGAGAGGATCAGGGAAGGCCTTAGGGAGCATAGGGAGGAGCATCAGGGGAGGCATTAGGGAGCACGGAGAGGATCAGGGGAGGCATTAGGAAGCATTGGGGAAGAGCATCAGGGGAGGCATTAGGGAGCACGGAGAGGATCAGAGGAGGCATTAGGGAGCATGGGGAGGAGCATCAGGGGAGGCATTGGGAAGCATGGGGAGGAGCATCAGGGGAGGCATTGGGAAGCATGGGGAGGAGCATCAGGGGAGGCCTTAGGGAGCATGGGGAGGAGCATCAGGGGAGGCATTGGGAAGCATGGGGAAGAGGATCAGGGGAGGCATTAGGGAGCATGGGGAAGAGCATCAGGGGAGGCATTAGGGAGCATGGGGAAGAGCATCAGGGGAGGCATTAGGGAGCATGGGGAGGAGCATCAGGGGAGGCCTTAGGGAGCATGGGGAGGAGCATCAGGGGAGGCATTGGGAAGCATGGGGAAGAGGATCAGGGGAGGCATTAGGGAGCATGGGGAAGAGCATCAGGGGAGGCATTAGGGAGCATGGGGAGGAGCATCAGGGGAGGCATTAGGAAGCATGGGGAAGAGGATCAGGGGAGGCATCAGGGAACACGAGGAAGGCATCGTGTTTGGCCGTCACAGCTCCTCTGCTTTACCAGGCAGGACTTATTAAGAGGCGGCTGCCAGGAGGAACCAAATAGTTTCCCAGGCAGGGCCGCCTCGCCACTGCCATTTGGGGAAAACTGTGGTCAGGAGGTTAGCAGGGTCCTTGGCTTCCACCCACTTGATGCCAGTAGCACCTTCCCCAAGGTGTCCAGGTTGTGACAACCAAAAATGTCTCCAGTCATAGTCGTGTGTTGGGGGGGGGAGGGGGGGCGGGGGTTGGTGGTGGTGTACCCCCACCCCACATCCCCTGGGTCCTCTGGTGTGCAGGAGCCTCTGGGCTAAGATCCAGGGGAGATAAAGAGTGAGAGCCCTTGTTCCTGGTCCAAAAGCAGGGCGCCCTGTGGAAGGTGTGGGAGGCTGTCTCCAGATCCCCCTCTCTTTCTTCCCCCAGCCCTCTCCCGGCGCCCTGCCCCCTGCCCCCTGCCCCCTTCCCCCCTGCCCCCCTGCCCCCCTGCCCCCCTGCCCCCCTGCCCCCCGCCCGGTCTGTGTGCAATCCCTCCGCGAGGCGAGCGGTCAGCACGCCAGGGGCCGGCCCAGGGCTTGGCCGGAGCGAGGAAAAGCCACCCCAGAGCGGCAGCGGCCCTCCCAGGCGCACCTCTTGTTTGCTGGGAGCTGCCTGTCTGCGCTGGGGTGCACTAGGGTGCGGCTGGGATGCGGCTGGGGGCACAGAACTGAGCAGCCCTGCTCCCAGGGGCACCACCCAGCTCCCAGCCTCCAGTCACCTTCGAAGCTGCACAAACCTCCGGTTTCTGGTGCCCCAGGTCGGGCGGGGCTGGAATTGCCTGACAAGTTCCCTGGAAGCTGCATGCCCTCACCCCCCACCCCCGGTGTCCCGGCCTCGGGCCTGCTGGGCCCTGAGACAGGGGGGGGGGGGGGGGGGGGGCGGGGGGCATCCGCAAACATGCGGGGGGCCGCCCCCTCCCGCTGCCCTCTCCCAGCGCACCGGCCCGGGGTGCCCAGGAGGACAGGCCGGCCTCCCGGCGCGGTGGGTGGCGCGGCCCTGGGGTTTGGGCTGCCAGCCTGCGCCTCCGGACCCGGTTATTGACTCCAACAAACACCGCCTCCCGCGGGCGCAGCTCTTGAAGGGACAGACAGGAGCCACCCACGGCGCCACCCACGGCGCGGCCCGACCCGCAGCCAGGAATGTGGGTGCCGCCGGGGCGCGCACCAGCCCCGCCCGCCGCCTCTCCCTCCGGCTTCAGTCCCCCTTTCTCTGCCCGCAGCTCGGTTCTTCTCTGGTGATAAAGAAAAGCAGCTAAAAAATGTTCACAGGGAAGAACAGGGTAAGCTTTCCCCCTCCGAGGGGAAGACGTGTTGAGTATAAACAGAATGTCACCGAAAAGGCAAACCAGGCTGCGCCTGACGGGCCAGATGAGCTTCTCAAAACCCTCCTGGGCGCGGGCTGGGCGCGGGCTGGGCGCGCTGCCGGCCAGGGACCCAGACCCGGGTTCCAAGCCCTGGGTGGACCCGTGGAAATGCAGGCGATTTGGGAAACCTCAAACCTCTGGGACCGAAGGAAAGGATGGGAGCCCTGCGTGAGCGCCTGCTCTTTCTGGCTGAGCTGCGTGGCGGCTGCGGGAGGGTCCCAGGGTCTTGAACAGGAACCGCTGACCAGGTGGTTTTGTTGCTGCAGAGCTGAGCGGGAGGCTGGGAGTTTGTTTTTGTTTTTCATTTTTCTGAGCTTCCTCAGACTTGGCTACACGGCCATGTGCATAGCGGCGTGCGTCAGCCTGGCCTTTCTGCCTCGCTGTGTCCTTCAGCCACTAAATCAGCTGCTTTAACGTGATCCCTGACGGGCATCCAAATTCCTCTCCACTTCCCAGCTGAGGCTGGTGAGTATTACACAGACTGGAAGGGAAACATTTGCCTTCAAATTCATTTTCCCATTCTCTAGGGGTAAAGTCTTGTGTTTTTGTTTTGTTTTGTTTTTTGTTTTCTTAAGAAAGGCTTTTATTTTTAGAGCAGTTTAGATTCACAGCAAAATGGAGCCGAAGGGACAGAAACTTTGCTTACACTTCTTGACCCCACAGGGCACAGCCTCCTCCACTGTCAACATCCCCCCAGAGTGAGACATCAGCTCCAGCGGATACACCTACACGGATGGGTCATCATCCGCAGTTGGCCCCAGGGTTTGCTCTTGGCGCAGCACATTCCATTCCATCAGCATCGTATCAGAGCAGTTTCCCTGCCCTAAACATTCCCTGTGGGCCACCGAGACAAATCCTGTTTCTCAAAGAGAATCAAGTTCAGTGTCTGAAGTAGCTCCTAATTTGATATCAAGTCCCACTTACCTGCTGGGAGAGACATTTTTTCCTTGTCAAAGCTTTAACTTTGAAAGGTTGGAAGAAGGGCACTGGCTATCCCATTTGCTAGAGTAGGTGCTGTTGTAATTTCCCGAGAGAGAAGCCTGACACAGGCCACCAGCATCGCTTGGGTTGGAAATCACAGTCCTGCCGCTGGTGGAAGCTCAGGCACTCAGGTCCAGCTCGTCTACCACATGGACCCAGTTCACAGAAGGACGGCCTGGGGCCCCCGGGGTTCTGCCTGATGGTTGACGTTTGAAATTCTACCATCAGAACTTTCTCCCATGCCCTGGATGTACCACAACTTCGGGAACTTCTCTGGCAGCACATCTGAGATGAAACAGGAGACAGCACCTGAGTGAGAGGGTAAGGGGGTGGAGGGGCCAGTGAGGAACCCAGCGGAGAACTGAGCAGGCTGCAGGCCCAGGTCTCCCTTGGCACAGGTGGAAATAGGCCACAAAAGGTGAATCTGGCAACGCCCAGGGGTTACCCAGTGGGCAGGCACGGGGAGGCAGAAACTCTGGCAATATTTTGACTCTGATTCCACTGCCATTTACCTGCACAGGAGATTAGTCAGAAGGCATTGTTTGTGGGGGTTTTAGGAAACCAATATTTAGAAAGTTTCCTTCATCATGGTAGTATGTGTTTTCTTTTAATAAATGTTTATAAAGCAACCTTATTCCTTTATTGTTTCTTTTCTATAAAAGAAACCAGGTGTGTGAGCTAAATTTAGTTGAGTGCCTGAGGTTAGAGACATCTTATCAGATTAAACCTTCTTTATATAAAATAGAAAGGAAGAGAGGGGAGAGGGGAGAAGAGAGGGAAGAGGGGAGGGGGGAAGGAGAGAGAAGGGAGGGAGAAGGAGAATGAAAGAGGGAAGGAAGGAAACAAAACCCAAACCAAAACCTGCCATGCTTTTTGACAGCACTGATAGAAAGTTTCAGCTACACCCTCAGTTCCTAGGTGGAGACAGTGCCATGGAGCATTATTTTCGTACCAACACTCCACTGCAAGTTATAGTTAGAAGCTGAGGGGAAAATCTTCTTCAGGCTCTTTAACTTGTTCACAGCAAAATTACAAGATTACATCATGGCTGAACAATTCCAGCATTTCCTAATATGTGGCCTAGCTTCAGAGAACATGGTGACATTTCATCAAAACATGAATTCATCATTTCCTCAGTGTGGCCTCCTTTTCATGGGTTGGCAAACTTAAAGATTTTTTTCCAAGAAACAGTTTGTCAGGCACATTTTGTGATCCTTACCATACGAGAACAAAGACGCTGAAACCGTGCCCGAGAGAGTTGTTTGCTTGTCCATGTCCCATGCCTCAAACAGTCATTCTCCATCATAGGGCTTCTGGGAGTCACCTGGAGGGCTTGCTGGGACACAGACCCTGGCCCCACGCCCAGGCCCAGGGTTTGTCAAGGGGTGGGTTGACTGAGTGTTTCTCACAAGTTTCTGGGTGACGCTGAAGCTTCCCACTTGATGACCACCTTTGCCTTCCACTGGCCTAGGGCCAGACCTGCTCAATAAATACGCGCTGGTTACTGGAAAAGTCCGAGTCTTGGACTTTGCTTTTGTCAGTGAAGGGTGGAGAAGGCTGAGTACTTTGGGTCACATTGCAGGGTCTCTGGGACTCAGGAAGAATCTTCAGGTCCTTGGTTCAACCACAGCCAAGGTCAAGTTTTCCTTAAGGCCAGGTATTATCAACAAAATCTACTACTCATGCCCTGGCCAGGTGGCTCAGTTGGTTGGAGCATGTCCCATACACCAAAAGGTTGAGGGATTGATTCTCAGTTAGAGTGCTTGTGGGAGGCAACCAATCAATGTTTCTCTCCCTCTCTCCTTTCCTCTCTCTCTAAAAAGCAATAAAAATATTTCCTCAGGTGAGGATTAAAAAAAAAAAATAACTACTCAATGTGTAAAAATAGTATAATAATCCTATATAATAAAAGCCTAGGTGGCATCAAGCAATGTCATCATAATATAGCCACCACAAGAGGGTCGGCAGGGGAGGGTAGTTGGGGGTGATCAGGCCGGCAGGGGAGGGTAGTTGGGGGTGATTGGGCTGGCAGGGGAAGGCAGTTGGGGGCCATCATGTTGGCAGAGGAGTGCAGTTGGGGGCGATTGGGCAGGCACAGGAGCAGTTAGGTGTCAATTAGGACAGCAAGGGAGTGTTTAGGGGGCAATCAGTCAGGCAGGCAGGCAGGCAGGCGAGTGGTTAGGAGCCAGTAGTCAGACATCTCCCAAGAGGTCCCAGATTGGAGAGAGTGCAGGCCAGGTTGAGGGACACCCCCAACGCGGTGCACAAATTTTGTGCACTGGGCCTCTAGTCTATATACCCTGTTTCCCCGAAAATAAGACAGTGTCTTATATTAATTTTTGCTCCCAAAGATGCACTAGGTCTTATTTTCAGGGGATGTCTTATTTTTCCATGAAGAAGAATACGGTACACATTTATTGTTAAATGAAAATAAAGGAAATTTATTACCTGTATACGTTACGGTACCGGTAATACTGTAGTTGTCAACACAAACCAGACAAACCGTGAATCCTTCAGTATCAAGAATTTATTCATTTATTCAATGACAATCATGTCATAATCTTCTGGAACATCATCATAGCAATCCAATTCCTGAATTTCCTGTGACTCCATTTCTTTCAGAATCAGTGGACAAAATCTCTCATGTTTAGCCAAGGGGGGGGGGGGCCTTATTTTCAGGGGGATGCCTTATATTTCACTCAGAAGGAAACCTGTAAGTAGGTCTTACTTTTGGAGGATGTCTTATTTTCGGGGAAACATGGTATATAAAAGGCTAATGTGCAAAGTGTCTCCTCAGGAGTTCAATGGGGAGATAAGGAGTTCAATTATTTGCTATGATGTGTGCTGACCACCAGGGGCCAGGGCAGAACAAAGGAAGGCCCCAGCCAGCAGCCAGAATGCCCTGATAGGTCCTGATAGCCAGCCAGGCCTAGGGACCCTACCTGTGCACGAATTTCGTGCACCAGGCCTCTAGTATCCAATAACTTTGCAATTCATCCTGCTTCCTCCTTCTCAGAATTGTTGTCTTATTGTTCAATTTCTACAGCCAAGAACTAGTTCCATCACAAGGCTTATGGATCTTCATGGCCAACCTTGCATTTATTTCTGGTTTTATGCACATTTCTTTGGCTCTTCTAGCCTAAGGAGGGAGGGACTGAGGCAGTCAATTGGAATTTTGAAACTCATCATAGGAACTGGTCCTTCAAAAACCCGTGGTGGGAATTTCTGCCTTTCCATGGCCAATAGACCCCTATCAGTTGGCCTTCTATCCATCAATTACATACAAATTTGGTTACCTGAGAAGCACAACTAAGCAGCTTCCTTTTCTGATGAAACATAGGGCACCTCCATTAAGGGCACCTCCATTGGGTGGTAGAGATCCAACCATGATATTCCTCTGGGTGATAATATAGAGGCTCAATGTCTCAAACTACCCAGGAAAGAAGAGAGTTCATCTTTCAAGATAGATATTCAATAATATTAAACGTATTGACCCCAATCATTGGGCCGGAGTACTTCTGGTGAGGAAATAATGCTGAGCCATTGACTTTTCCAATCCCTGGAAGCAGCAAGGGGCACCAGGAAAAGGCTCAGTAAAGGAGTGCTTTTTGGTTGATAGCTGTGTTTGAGTGTTCTCTGAGCTTAGGTCGAATCTGGTTGTGTCTTCTGAGGAGCTAATCTTTGACACTCTGAAAAGGCTAACAGCCTTTAATGATAAGGAAAGGAGAAGAAACTCCAGTTAAAGAAATGATTGTGCCACCAGGCCAAGAAAAGATACTTGCAAGGTCTTTGGAGACTAAAAGGGGAGGAAGAAGGAGGGAAGTGAAGATCATATTAGATTAAGCCATATAAAACTACAATTTCTGTAGGTCAAAAGTGGTGCAAAATTGACAACTTCATGTGGTTCAATCTAATAGATGAAGGAAGCCCTCACTTGTTACTCATCTGGCATATAATACTTCCCTTTCCCAGGGATCTGGCAGTTCTACCTCAATCACTTCCTGATAGCCATGTGACCACTATTAACTCAGTGGAACAGAAACAGGAGGTGTAAAGGCCCGAGATCAACTAACTCACTTAGAGGGTAAGTATGAAGCAGCATGGCTAACTCCCAGAGCCTTTTGCTCTCCCTTTTCCTTTGGTCTCCTAAAAATCAACTGCTGCAAACAGCATCCCCTTTTGTTCACAGCAAAGGGAACAAATGGTGAGCATTGTCCATGGAGATATGCCAACTCAGGACCAGTCATAAACTGAGCAGAAAAAAAGTGTCCTTCACTGCATGAAAACTTTAAACTTTCATATCCTATAAATGAACACATCATATCAGTTATGTTAATATTCTACACCTATAACAAAATATAATAGGGCAACAAGATAAAGAGCCACAAAACATGGGGTTGGAATGTGGAGAGCATCATTCTCTCTATGGACAGCAAGAGAAGGATCTTGCTCCTTAACCAACTCTGTGCCCTTGGGAATGCAATTCACCTCTCTGAGCCTCAAAGGACAGGACTGGATTCAGATCATCTAAGGCTGTACCTCCCCCTGGTCTGTGGCTTTCTGGGGTTATATACACTAGAGGCCTGATGCACAAAGATTCATGCAAGAATGGGCCTTCCTTCTCCTGGCTGCCGGCACCACCGTCCCTCTGGCCAGAACTGCCTTTCCAACAGCCCAGAACCACCTTTTCATCTTTGCTCCAGCCCACAGCCGCCTTTCTACCTTAGCTCCGGCCCAGAGCCACCTTTCCACTTTCCCACGCTGCCCAGAGGCCCTGAGCAGCTGGGATGATGTGGAACACCCTGGCTCACCCCAGCCACTTGGAGTCTGTGTATGCAAATTAACCTGCCATCTTTGTTGGGTTAATTTGCATACTCATTCCTGATTGGCTGGTGGATGTCATAGAGGTATGGTCAATTTGCATCTTTCTCTTTTATTAGTGTATATAACTGTTCTGAAGGACAATGTTAAATAATGAGAGGGTGCATGAGGGGGTGGACAATAATGACATAAATGGCCACAAAACTCACTGTGTAACTTACATTGTTTCAAAATATTTTCAGCCTCAAAGAAGAATACCTCCTATCCTTCCAACTCAAGATGCAGGCTTATCTAAGAGGAGCAAAG
Source organism: Pipistrellus kuhlii (assembly GCF_014108245.1). Lineage (NCBI taxonomy): Eukaryota > Metazoa > Chordata > Mammalia > Chiroptera > Vespertilionidae > Pipistrellus > Pipistrellus kuhlii. The sequence goes on along the minus strand of NW_023425536.1, from coordinate 4,222,839 downwards.
GCCAAAGGCAATCATCCCCATGAGGAGACAAGTTTACTCCACCACAGGCAGCCAGCAGTCCATATTAAGAAGGTCAGCCTACCTCAGTGAAGCAGAGGAAAATGAGTGAAGAGCAGAGATCGGGCACTTCAGCTGGTGGAGTGAATGGATACCAATGATGAATTTAAACATGAGAAGTTTCCTTTCAAACCTAATAACTTAGGTCTTAGATCTCATGGAACTCACCTCTTACTGGCAATTGAGAGTAATTGCAGTATACCTCAAAGCTATTGATCAGTTGACATTAGAATGTGATCATAACAACGTCAAAGATGCAGGCTCACTCCTGGCCTGGCCACACACTGTTGACTGTACAGGGCAGGGCCTCGGCCTGTCTGTTTTGTTCCCCCTGAACTGAGCAGGCCCTCAACAGAGAAGTGTTGAATAAATGCATTATCTGCTTTACAATCGTACACAATGCACAGGGATCTGCAAGGTTTTAGCAGTAGGATAACTGGAGTGGCTAGCAGAGTTGATATCTTTCTGAACTATGAGGAAAATAATTCAACTTACATTTAAATGACACAGATTGTTTCTAAGCCATTTTCAGACAAATTTTTATAATTTAAAAAAAAACTGTGCAAAGTTTAAAATACACTTATAAGTCTGTTTGAAAAGAATGAGCAGCCACACTTTCATTTTTCACCACCTCGTTCCAAAGTATGCAAATAGCTGAAGACAGTAGTTAATGTGAGAAGATAATCTTTGGATCTGTATTTAATATCAATTTACCATTTGGTTTAAATCTATTTTTAACAGAAAGTACTGATAAGTTGGGGGTTTTCTAATTCTAAGGTCTTTAACAGAAACCAGCTGAGAGCAGAAGGCTCTAATTGTCCTGCTTAGAAAAAAATTTCATTAAACACACACACACACACACACACACACAGAGGGTAGGTGTGTAACTGACTCAGTGACAGAAAAGGGATGCTTGTAATTCCTGGAATTTAGAGATAACTAATCAATTATTTTCTAAACTTAGCAGGAAGCAGTCAGGGAAAGATTATCCAGGGACATTTGAAGATTTCAAGGGAACCTAGGAGATGAAGAGCTACAAGCTCTATGGCTCTATAGTATTGAAAGTGTGAAAAAGAATAAAATGTCTTTATTTAAAACAGCCTAGAAAAAAAAATGAGGAGGAAAGATAATTACTGTCAAATTTTAAATTTGAGATTTGTGCCAACGTGCTTGTATCTTGCTCTAGGAGACATACTTTAAAATTAAAAGGCACCTTAACATTCTTATAAATGCCAGTATTAGAAAACATCATGACTTGGGTTTTAATAAGTGTTCTTTTGGTTTGGAGTAAAAAAGCGTAACTAAACAGGAAAATGCTCTCTATCCTATCGCCTTAGTCAATCCCGACAATGGGATGCCCCCCTTTGGACCACACTACTTCTCACAGAAAGCCCCCACTCACATGCATCAACACACACAAGAGAAAACCAAGGCTCCCCTTAGCACGTCTCAGAAGAGGAGGAAGGATGAGAAATGTCCCCAGTGCTGTCAGCATGGCTTTGACATTTCCCATCCAACCTCTTAGTCTTCCTGGCCAAGTAGACTAGTCACAGTTCTCATGGGAAGAATAAAATGTGGTTCACATAAACATCTCCGAGTTCCCAGTCTTAAACTTCACCGAGTATTCATTGGGTGTTTACTACCTACAGGGGCATGCTGACCATTTCCAGGGAAGACAAGATGGCCAAGACAGAGGTCTCCATCTTGAGGGAAGACACAGCTACCAGAAGAGAAAAAGAAGAGTGTGCACAACTCCTTTAAGGGGAACCGTACACTCAGAACCGTCTTCTTCGTCTTCAGAAGATGGCTGCTGGGATGAGACGTGCAGAGGCTGTCATGGCAGCCGCATCTTGACAGGTCAGAGGGCAACTAGGGCAGGGAACACAGACACGGAGCCGTGTTTATTGGTTAAAACTGGGAATCGCAAACTGGCAGCCCATGGCCAAAGCCAGCCAACACATGTGTTTTGTTTGGCCGGAGTAATGTTTAAAAATTTTTTTGCATTAGTTGCCAGCATTTTAAAATTGAGATTTCACATAAAATTCTGGGTTTTGCGGCCGCTCTTGAAGAACTCAGAAGATGTTAACACTGGGTCCGCATCCCACATAGTAACAAGAGTCAGCTGGAGCTCGGAGCGGCCGCTCCCTCGGGCAGGCACACAGGGCGGAGCGCTCAGTGTGGCCTCCGCTCCGTCCCCTGGGAAAGGTGGCCTGGGAACCCCTGGTTTAAAGAGTGAGCAGAGGTCAGCCCAGTGGTTTGCTGGTCAATGTTTAACAGCAGATTCTCTGAAGAAAAGGAAAAAAGCCCTGGTTGTAGTGTTTGCCAGTCTCTGTGGTACACATACTCTCACCATGGCCGGTTTGAGCTACCAAAGTTATGCCTCTGGAACTGGCGCCTGGAAGGGATGTGCCCAGCGGGCTGTCACTCACTGGGCTCTGACTCTGCTGGGTCAGGAGGTCTGGTCAAAGGCAGGGGCTCCTGAGGAAGCTTCTACGTCCCCAGCACCCATGTCTTCCTGGGCTACCTGCCCGTCTCACAGTGCTATCCTGTGGTTTAATTGCTTTCCCCAGAATCACCCCGTCTCACAGTGCTATCCTGTGGTTTAATTGCTTTCCCCAGAATCACACACGGCTCCCTAACCCTTGCTGAGAGCCACTGGTAGGCCTCCAGTTCTGCATATCTCGTGGGCCACCTGGGCTGTCTGGTTTGCTGTAGTTGGGGGCAGGGCTGGAAGTGACACAGGTACGGATACTGGTAGTTGAAGGCTGGCAAGAATGCACTAAATGTTTCCAGGAAAATGGGTATACGGGGAGAGTACTTAGTACACAGGATACTAGCTAATTCAGACAGGGGCGTCCAGCCTGCAGAAATGACTGTTGAATGCTTCCTGATGGCAGGGACTGCACATTTTTCACCTTTGACCTTCCAAGCGTGCCTGGGGCTGCCAAATGGTCCAGACAGGCATACTTTTCACCCTCGCTGGAGGCCATGAGTCACCCCAAGGAAGAAGGAAGGGAGAGAGGAGGGGAGAGGAGGAGGGAGTAAAAAGAAGGGAAGGAGGGAGTGAAGCCACCAGAAACTGCCTACCCAGAGAGACCTACTCCTTTCAAGTTCTAATTACTGAAAACTTCTATCTCATTTCAGGAATTCGTGGCAGTGTTCTAAAAATAAATAAACAAAACAAAAGAAAGCCAAGCCATCTTACTAATTGCAAATCACCTGCACAAATACAGTTCTGATGGTGATTTCAGACAATATTCTCAAGTCACGTGTCAGACTTTAGAAAAGAACTCCAATCACAGGCCTAACAAACATTTCACTCTAAAAGCAAGTCTTGACCGAAATTTTTAAAAATCACTTTTCTCCCAGCCTTCCTAACGGACAGAGAAAGGGGCGGATGGGAGGAGGACACGATGCTGCCACCAATGGAAAGGAAGAGGGAGAGGAGAGAGGGCGCCCACACCTCCCCCCTTGAAGGGCCCTGAGGAAGGCAACAGAAGGCCCCTTGGTACAGCTCTTGTTCAGTAACTTGATGACCGCACGCGTTTTAATAAGAATTCTGTGATAACAAGGAGAGTTTCCTCAAGGCCCCTAATAAAGTGGGAGGGCTGCTTCACTGCTTCTCCTCCGTGTTCAGAAGGAAGAGGGGCAGGAGGGGGGGGGGAAGGAGGGGAGGGAGGAAGAGGGGGGAGGAGTTGTTAGTTGAGTTGGTTTACTAAAGGAGATTTTTTTTTAATATATTTTATTGATTTTTTTACAGAAAGGAAGGGAGAGGGATAGAGAGCTAGAAACATCAATGAGAGAGAAACATCGACCAGCTGCCTCCTGCACACCCCCTACCAGGGATGTGTCCGCAACCCAGGTACATGCCCTTGACCGGAATTGAACCTGGGACCTTTCAGTCCGCAGATGGACACTCTACCACTGAGCCAAACCGGTTTCAGCTACTAAAGGAGATCTTAAAGAGAGGGGAAGAAAGAGGTTTGGATTGCATTCGAAGCGCCAAATCTTCTGTACTTGGCAGACTTGTTAGCATTTCCATATCACTTGTTGAGCTAATATTTCCCCCTCATTTAAGTTCTTTTCGGGAAGTGATTTGAAAAGCAAGTAGTGTTGTCCTCAGAATTTCAGGAAGCCAATCCTTTCTATCAGGAAACTGAAGTCGCTTCAATGGCACCCAATAAAATATTAGGCTCCAGGAAGCCTTGTGCATCAGGTGACCACCTCAGAAATGGCCCACTCCTCCTGCTGGCTGCTCCCCTGAAATTCTGAATGGGGACATCTACTCACACTCTCCTCCCTTGAGAATCTGCAAGAAACAATTGACTCATCCCCAAGGGACCAAGCCTTGAAGGAAGGAGGCTGCTGAGGCGGGATTTCAGTCCAATGCAAGCGATGTCTTAAGGTCAGAAACCCCACTCAACAAGAAGGCAAGAGCCCAGCACTGGAAATCACAGATACAATAGACATCACAGGGACAATGGGATCACGAGGACGATGGGGGTCACGGGAACGATGGGGGTTGCAGGGACGAAGGGGGTCGCGGGGATGATGGGGATCAGGGGATGATGGGGATCGTGGGGACGATGGGGGTCACGGGGATGATGGGGGTCACGGGGATGATGGGGGTCGCGGGGATGATGGGGATCAGGGGGACGATGGGGATCGTGGGGACGATGGGGGTCACGGGGACGATGGGGATAGCGGTGGGATGGGGATGACGGGGATCACAGATGTAATTTTAAATTTTCTGATAGCCAGGTCAAAAAAAGAGAAAAAGGTGAAATTCATTTTAATAATATATTTTATTAAACTAAATGTCTCCAAAATGTTATCCCAACCTGTGATTTGTACAAAAGAAATAATAATGTGTGGTCCATTTCCTTTCCCAGCATGCTTTGGAGCCCAGCACGTGCTGCATTAACAGCCCCTGTCAATGGCACAGCCAGTCTCTCGGGCTGAGGAGCCACCTGTAGCCAGTGGCCCCAGGCTTTGGACCACAGCGGCCTCTGAAATGACCGTGGGTAAGACAGCGCCAACACTGACCAACTGAAGCCAGAAGTGCTTGTTCCCCTTTACCCTCTGCATCCATCTGCCCTGGTGTCCTTCACAGCAGCTGCCAGTCAGCGAGCACCCCTGGGCACGAGGGGCACAGTGAGGCCTGTGAACATGCCTGCGGGCCGGGTCCGCTGAGGAAGGAGGTGCAGGAAGGGAAGGACTTGCCCGCGGCTCCCTCGCTGAGAAGGGGTGGCTGCCTGAAGCACTAAGAAATGGTCGCAGAGGAAGGACGGGAAGAAAGCCGTGCAGTAAGTGGGCTGAGACACCAGCCATGAGATCATGAATGTCACACAGACCTGGTCCCTCAGCTGGCAGAGAGGAACGGGGAAGTATAGCATCACAAAGCCTGTCGTCCCAACCGCCCATCTGTTCTCTTCTCCCAGCAAAGTCACACACTCGGACTGACCTCCCCATTCCCCCCCACCCCCCACCCCGCCCTGTGAGGCCCTGTGCTTGCCTCAGCCTCTCACCTATTCAGACAACCTCGGGGCGGGTGTTCTGCTCCCAACACAGAGAAATGCATGTAAGGCGCCAGCCTGCCTCCTGAGGCCCCGCATCTAGGCATCTAGCCGGGCGGGTAATGAAAATACATCCTCTGCCTCCGCCCTTCCTGTCAGTAAACAGACTGAAAAGTCAGCGAAATCAAGGCAGGCTTCCTGGAGGAGAGGGCTGAGGCTGAGCCTGAGAGCAGGCAGGGTGTCGGCCCTGGAGGCTGCTCCCGCTGAGGCTTTAGGTGGGGAGGGAGGAAGCAGGCCGCAGACGGAGGTTCCCACGGGCGCTGGGTGCAGGCCTGCATCAGGGCTGTGACCGGCACGAGGCCTCCCCTCCCAGAAGAACAATGGCCAGAGCCGCTCCTGACCTCTGACCTCACTCCCTCAGGAGGAGCACCCACTGTCCCAGAAAATACCCTGACCGCCCTTCTGCTTGAGCCAGCATGTTCCCCCCGACCCCGTCCCCTCCCTCCGGCCCAGAGCTAAGGTGACAGCAGCTCACCTGGGATGTCCTGGCGACCCAGACAAGGTTGTCACAAAGGGGGAAGAGAGGGCGGGTACCCCAAGCGGGAGGGCAGCGCCAATTATCCAGCACACTGAGCCCGGGGAGCACTCCGCACCCAAGTCTCAGGAGAAGGTCCTGTGGGCTTTTGGGGGTTTGCAGACACGTTGTGCAGAAGGATATGGGCTGGCAGTGCATTGGGCAACCGTTTCCGAGCACTGCTTCCCTTTCACCCTCCAGTTCCTTCTCTCTCTAATTATTCACAGCATAATAAGCCGCGTTAAACTTAAATGTCACAAAATAAAAGCACCGCAGACATTTTTAGCCAGGTAACTCTTGGCTGTGGGGGTTGTCCCTCGAAGTATTAAGTAACATCTCTGGTCCGATGCAAGTTGTAGCAATCAAAAATGTCTCCATGCCGAAACCGGTTTGGCTCAGTGGATAGAGCATCGGCCTGCGGACAGAAGGGTCCCGGGTTCGATTCCGGTCAAGGGCATGTACCTTGGCTGCGGGCAGATCCCCCAGTAGGAGGTGTGCAAGAGGCAGCGGGTCGATGTTTCTCTCTCATCGACGTTTCTAGCTCTCTATCCCTCTTCCTTCTTCTCTGTAAAAAATCAATAAAATATATATTTAAAAAAAAAAATGTCTCCAGACATCCCCACTGTCTCCTGGGGGACAAAATCGCTTCCTGGCAGGAACCACTGCTCTGCAGGGCACCTCTCCTGGCCAGGCCAGCAGCTTCAAGTTCAAGGACAAACATACCCCTTGGGATGGGGCCGGGTGGGGGTGGAAGCGGCCGGTCATAGAGGGGATAAATGGTAATGGAAAAAATCATTAATTAATTTTAACAGCACTGCCTGGGGGTCAGGGGCTTGAGCTGGGGGAGTGAGCAGCTGTGTGACCTGGGACAGGTCGGTCTACCCCCTCTCACCTGTACCTCGCCCGCTGGCTGTGAAGATCACGTACACACAGCCCTCACCCCAAGGCAGGCCTCACCACTGTGTTCTGGCTGGAAACACAGGCCTTTTTCAGACCGTGTTTCTGGGGAATGCACTCTGCGGGGTGGGGGTGGGGGAGTGTTTGCTTGTTTGTTTTTCTTTTTCTTCTCTAACCGGAGCCCTGCTTTGCAGGAGCCACAAAGAAGGCCTCTCTGCAGGCTATTTTGAGGCGAGACTGAGACCTCCGTGAGCTTTCCCTCTTCACAGGCGGCCTGCTTGCCCCGCAGACAGGCGTGGCCGTGGAGCCAGGAGTCAGACCAGAGCTGGTGGGCCGCAGGCTGGGGCGGCTGCCGGGCTGCGGACCAGGGCGGCGGCGAGGCCCAGCGCCCGCCTGGGGGCAGCTGCCCAGGCCTGGCTCTCGCTGGGTGGTCCCGGCTGTGGCTGCCTGGGCCCCCAGGCTTGTAGTCCTCATGCAAGGGAAGGGCTGTCAAGATGGCAAATTTGCCGTAAATAACTAACCTTACTTCCATATAAGGCAGATGTTTGCCTCAAAATGTCAACCTTGACTTTTCTCCCCTTTTTCAAAATGAGACGCTGTCAGCCTCCACAGCCCTCGGCGGGGACGGGGAGCATACCCAGGGGCTTCGGGGAGCCGACGTGACATGGAAACGGGGAAACCGGATGTGGCGACCGCACTCTAATTTTATGGCCCCGGCTTTATTGCCAGCACAGAAGCAATAAAGAGAAATAATAAACGAAGCAGCATGCGGAGCTCAGGAGGCAGCAGCCCGGCCCTCTCTGCACGGGGCCCCCGAGCCTTCTGCGCAGCCGTCCCTCTGTCCAGGCGGGGACGCTCCCAGGTGACTTCCCGGAAAGATCCCTCAGTGCCCTGTCCCTGGCCACACCGGGCGCACAAGTGAGCGGCCTCCTGGTGGAGCCTGAGCAGTGGAGGGCGTGGGGGGCAGGATGGATTCTCACATCATGAACCGGTGAACCAAAATGTCAAAGCAGGCGAGACCAGAAGCCAATCGCTTGGGCATGTGTTCGTTCACAGGACAACTGTTCCCAGCAGATGGATGGTCCGAAACTTGGTGGTGGTTGTGTTTTAATGGAAGAATTTGTTTCACAAAGTCTCTACAGCAAAGAGAAAAAAAATCCATTGACCTCCTTATATACAATAAAATCCTTTGAGGAGAGCATTTTGTAAATTAGAATCCCGTCTCTGCATTTCCATAGAATTATATAGGCCACAAAAACATTAACCACAATTTAAGGTCTTGGCACCTAAGAATAACTAGCCATTGGTAGATATTTCTGTGTGTGTGTGTGTGTGTGTGTTTCAGGGTTCAGAATTATGCCTCTGTTATTACTAAGATGTAATACATCAAAACCATGTGCCTCCACATGTTGCTCATATCGATGTCTAATGCCATAGGGTGTGTCAGGTGTGGACGCAAGAAATGGGAAGCCCATGGTATGGCTTCCAGTTTGTCTAATCCATAAAATCCTCATAGCACAACACTTGCTAGCTATTAAAAAACTAAATGTGTCAACTGGGAACCAGTGGACAACAGAACATTGAGATATAACTAGCAGAAACGCATGCACATGTGTGTGTATATATATATGAATATTCTTGAGAAGCTAATATATGGACATAACTGAAATGTGTTCCCCAAGTCTTTACCAGCAAGTAAGAGAAGAGAAGAGACTGAAAGACACAAAGACCAAAGTGGAGCAATGAATGCTGGGGGGCGGGAACCTCCATTCCGCCTATGAGTCTCCACCTCACTGCAGTCAGAGATGCTCCATTCCGCCTATGAGTCTCCACCTCACTGCAGTCAGAGATGCGGTGGAGTGACCTGCAAGGACTCTCCTTGTGCTGGGCCTCCCACCTTGGGAAAGGAGGCCAACTGGAGGACCAGTTATAAAGCGTCAATGAAATACAGGAAACTCATCTTGAATTTACCTGTAAGTTGAGAGCTTCAGGGATCTGTTCTGAAGGAGAGTATGGTGCCCTCAGTGCCCTGTCCTGGTGGCACTACCTTTTAGGTCTCTGAAGCCGACCCTGCCTCCAGCACATGCTAGCAGGTAGCCAGTGGGGTAGTCCATTCCTTGGGGTGGCCTCTAACGGGATTCCATTCTCCAGGCTTCCTCAGGATGGGGCAGAGAAGAGAGGTAGGGTTTGGAGCAAGAGGACCTTGTTCCAGTTACTATCGCTCCTTAACAAACTATCTCCTAAGTTTAAACTTCGTGGCTGAAAACAACCATTTTTTGGTATCTCGTCGTTGTATGGGTCAGGTTTCATTGCCAGGAATTTGCGCAGTGCTCGGCAGAGCGAGTCCTCAGTCTGGTGAGGCAGACACAGAGGCCACTCCATGGTGTCCAGTGGGAAGGCAGCTTCACTGTCATGTCCCCTCCTTGGCAAGGATGGTGGGAGGCTGAGCCCACCTGCGACTGGGGCCGTGTGGCCCCTGAGGCCTGCCTGACTCCGGAGAGCTGGCCTCCCTGCATGGCAGCACCTGCTCTGCTGCCTGGCTTTTTCTGACTCTGCCTCAGAAGTCTCATAGCATCACTCCACCACTCTCTCTTGGCCAAAAACGGTCACCAACATGCCCATTTGCAAGGGGTGGGAACATGGATCCCACCTGCCACGTGACGTATGTCAAAAAACTACAGGGCGCCTCCTCTGTATTCCCAAGAACTGCTCCCTAAGAATCTTGGCTTCTCTGGTCTTCTCAGTGATTGAAGAGTTCAGAGCCACCTGCCCTCTATTCCACCTTTAAGGGCCCCTCATGGAAATGCACCCACCCCTCACCCAGCCACTACCTGTAACGGTGGGTACTAGTATGTGCCAGCAGTTATTGTACCATGTTCTTCTTCAGAAGGGAATTTGGCAAAACATATTTCAATTCTTCTAGACACATGTTAATGAAAGGAGTCTTCTCTATTCCCCAGAATCAGGATGAAACCTAAGTGGCTCCCCATCGCACACAGACTACAATCCAAAGTCCCTCACTGCAAACTCTAAGCGGCCCTGCTGGCCTCACCGGCTATCTCTCGGAGCCTTCACTTGCTGTTACTCTACTCCACCTGTCCTCCACGCAGGCCTTTCTTGTCTCCATCCCACCAAGCTCATTCTCCCTTCAGAGCCTCATCACTTCCTTTGCTCACAAGAATGTCTGCCCCCTTCTTCACATGACCAGCTCCTCTGAGTCTTTCAAGTCCATTCCATATGCCATGAGCTCTAGTCTCTCCTCACCACCTATGTTACTCTTATCATACCACTCTATTCTGTTGGCTTCACACAGACATCTAGAATGAGCTCAGTAATTAATGTCAATCTACATGACAGCAACTGGCTTGTATTCTTTGCATCCAGTCAGTTCCTGACACATGTGCAGCACTCAACTAAGACATGTGTGAGTGAATAAAATAAATGAATGCTATTCCCTCGACTCACTTCTCAACCCCACCAGTTCCTCTGGGTTCAGTGTGAGATTTCACAGAACTGGATCAGAGTCATCCATCCCCAAAACTACTTGGAGGGAGTTACCTCACCCTTCTCAATGGGCCTGGATTCAGCTACCCGGGACACATGGCAATGACTTTTCAGCCAAACACCACAGAAAACATGGAGACCCCCAAACCCTGCTGCCAGTAAAGGTTCCATCCTCATCAAACTAACGAGGTGCCCAGCCCTCTCACCAGAGTGGGTCAGAGAAGGCCAAGTGGGGAGCCAGGACTTTCAACACATTGTAAACACAAGGCTCTCCCAGCCCACCACGCCCCCTACAGTGTCAGTGGAGACCACGTGGGGTGCCTGGACTTCCGCCCTGACATGCAGTAACAAAACAGCTCCCGTCCTCACTGGGGTAGTGTCAGGAGGCCGTGGAGAGTCCAGGCTCTCGCCACCACTCAGCAGTAACAAGGCCACGTCCTCCCAGGATCAGCGGAGGTTATGTGGGGAGCAGGTAACAAGACAACCTTTCCTTTCCTTTCCCAGCTCAGATGGCATCAGTGAAAGCCTAGTAGGTAGCACAAATTTTGAAAATTGAATATTGTTTCTTCTGCAAAAGACCCCATGGCCCCCGCTTTTGAGCATAAGCACTAGCATGGGAGACCGCAGGTGATACCCTTACAGGACTATTTTCTCACAAGGAGCCTGCTCCAATGTCTCACAAGACCTCATTCAGGTGACTGGGAAAATAATTCGAACTGTAACCTTGATTTTAGGGCCTGTGCACTTTGGTGAGGTGACTGTAGGATCTCCATTTTCTTTCTCCAGCTGAGTCCTCTGTTTTACCAAATCCAACATTTACCAAATCTGAAACCAATGCCTATGCGTGCCCAGAGCATATGATGAAGGCCACCATGGAGTTCTAGTTGGGGGTTGTCAAATTTGATTTGTGGTTTTTACATTTCTCTCCTTTGGAGCACTGGGGATAATGGATTTGGGGAAAGAGAAAGATAAACAAGAGCAGTGATCGGGTAATGGAGAGGTTGGTTTAAACAAGGGTAGTAGAATCAATGTGAAGGGATCAGATCTGAGCACCTTTTTGTGGTAGAGGCAGAAGGACTTACTGTTGGATTGGATTTAGGGTTTGAAAGAAAGTGAGAAACCAATGTGGGGGAGAGGGGGTGTGTGCAAACCACTAACTGAACTTGGAAAGGAGTGGGCCTAGAGGTGAGGGAGGAGCTGTATGGTAGACACATGAAGGCTGAGATGCTTACTAAACATGTATATGTCACAGAGAACATCAGCATCATCAATCGGGAGCTCCCTCGTCTTCCCCCCATCTAAGTTGGATCCAGAAGCATCTGTCACACCTTCTCATGGCCACTTTCTATTGCCATGGAGAAAGTTCCAGGGGTCAGACAGTCCCTCCATTTCCATTCTTCCCCTTATTTATCTCCTTGCACCTACTCACGGACTTGCCTTCTGAAAACATTCCACTCTTTTACTCTTTGGAGTGTCCTCTCAAGACTGTGCTCTAACCCCCACGTCTTTGTTAGTCCCTTTTGTGGCTTCCTCTTCTGGGCCTCTAAACCTTGGAGAGCTTGAGGGCTAGTCCTCAGATCTCCTCTCTTCTCCATTTTCATACATTTAAATGCCCATTTATATCCTGGTGACTCTCAAATTTTTATCACTATCCCCAACCTTTCCCCTGAACTCCAGATTCATATCAAAGATCCAACTTCCCATTTGGCATCTCTCTTTTGGACGACTTGGGAAGGAAGAAGGGAGTGAAGGAAATTTAAAGCAGGAATAGCAGAATGGTAAGGCTTCGTGTCCATTTGATGTTTAACGTGAAGTCAGTCACCCCTACTCTGTGATTTTCTCCCAACTGCTCAGGGATGGGAACACAGATTGTGTTCAACCAGGCTTGAGTTTTCACGTAGAGTATTATTATTATATCACTGCATAAAAAAATATTCCAAAGCCTAGCGGCTGGAAACAACAATTTTATGTTTCACGAGTTGGGAATTCAGGAGGCTTCAGCTAGGTAATTCTTCTGCTCTTCATGGGATGACAGAGGGCACTTAGAGGCACTCGGCTGGTAATTGGGCTTCTCTGGAGCATGAAGGCCACTTCTCTTGCTTGTCTGGCACCTGATGGAGGAGGTGGAAGGTTGGGTTCACTGAGGCTGCTGATCCAAGAGCTTATAGGGTCTTCCCTCCTTCGCCACTAGGAGGAGCTTGGACTTAGCAGGGCAATCCACGCCTTACTTGGTTGGCCAGCTTCCCCAGAGTGAGGAACCCAAAGAATGAGGGGAGCCACATGGCCATTTCCAGGCCAGCTTTGCAACTCACTCAGTGCTACTCCCACTGCATCCTTTTACTCACAGTCGAGTCATGAGCCCATTCAGAGTCAAGGACAGAAAGTTAGATCGCGGCTCTCAATGGACAGTGACAAAATCACATTGCAGATAAGCATGGGGAAGGGCCACATAGATTGAAAATGCAATCTCCCTCACAGAGCATTTTCTTGGGGGAGGACAAGGGGATGGTCATGCCAGGAAATCTAAGTGGGTAATGAGGTGGGGCCTTCGAGCAGACTTACTGATAGAGAGTGTAGGCGTGAGGGAGTGATGCCTCAGTGAATGGAGGTATTGCAACAGCTAGAAGACCAGAACAGTAGGGAGAGCTTGCCTCTCGTTTGCAAATATCCCTCCAGGGAATGGGATATTTGCAAATGAGATTTGGATAACAAAACAATTTCTGTGAATGACAAGATTCAGTGTGTGACCTTGAGAGTGGCTGGTCAAAATGGAGGGAAAGAAAGGGTCATTAGTGGTGAACTGTCAAGGACAAGGAAGCAAGGCATCGGATGTGTCATCCACGTGGATACTGAAGCCCTCAGGACGGGCCTGCTGTGGGGCCGAGGGGCAATTACAGGCCCAAGTCCATACCCAGAAGGAACCAAGAGGCCAGGACTGGGAATCCCACCACCACTGTAAGAACCAGAAGGGGCATAGCTGCCGGGCTGGGTTTTCAGAAGAGCGGGGATCTCAGCAGGAAGAGGGATAGAGACCTGGAGAAGCAGAAACAGGGAATGAGGAAGCCACGGAGCCCCACCCTCTGCCCTGAGGGTCCCCAGTGTAAGAAAAACCTGCCTTCAGGACAACGAATGGGGCCTCTGCACTGATGAAGGCTGGACCGCACACGATGATCACGGAGACTCGGGGGTGGGGGATCAGCCCCCAGAACATTAGGAGGAGGAGAAGGGGGAAAGGAGAGGGGGGAAGACAAGGCCGGAAGACAAGGAAGGTGAGGGTGACTGCAAGCAGGACCACGAGGCTCATCATGATTCTGGGAGGGAGGTGAGAAAATCAAACCCGAGCTTTCCGCTGAGGAGCCCTGCCTTTTCCCAGGCCACATGGTGGTGGAGCAGCGGGTGCACAGGGAAGGCCAGGCCGTGGGGGAGATTGGTGAGCAGCTTCCATTCAGCTCCGGCTGATATGCCCTGAAAATATCCAAAAGCAAACACGTCCTATGTCAGCAGGGATTGATTTTTTCCCTAAGGTGCCCCTTTCTTTCCTGTACGAGAGCTTCATGTTCCTTCAATGCATGTACAGGCGGCCATATTGCTTATGGGATAATAGGCCTGACATCATTTTGCTCAGGAAACACCAACCCCTTCCTGCCCTGGTTAGGTCCAAAGGGACTTCATATTAGCTGTCTGTTCATTCACTCACTCACCCACTCACTCACCCACTCAACCACTCACTTACTCATTCACTCATTCATTCATTCATTCATTCATTCATTCAACAAATGTTTCCAGCCCTGCCCTGTGCAGTTGGCTATTGCAGTGAACAAGAAAGAAAAAAATTAAAAAAACAAACAAACAAAAAAAGACACTACAGACTAGAATCTCTGCCCTGGTGGTATTTATATTCTGATGGAGGAAGGTAGAAAGCACTACAAAGTAAAATAATGAAATAAGATAGCAAGGAAAACAGCACATTAGCAGTGACCAGTGCTAAGGAGAAAAGCAATGCTGCGGGGTGAGAAATATTGGTGAAGGGCAGGATGGTGTGGAGCCTTCAGGGAGAAGGGCCCTGGAGCACAGCCGGAGGGCATGTCCATCTGGGAGCCCTCAGGTTCTCTCCCACTGCCACTGAGAGGCGGCCGGGTGCCCACACCCCGGGCCAGGGCCTCTGAGCCAGGGCCTGGCCGCTGCAGCAAGCGCAGTGCCATCATCTGTGTTAGGATTTAGCCCCTCAGACTTCTCCCCCAGCCCAGGGCTTTGCTCTCCCACCTGCCCGCTTGCTGCCGGCCACCAGCCCACATGGTTCTCGAAGGCAGCGCTGGTGCCTGATGTCTGAGCACAGCATCCTCCTCGGCTTCAAGGTGCAGCGATCGTCTTTGTCTGCAGCCGCTGCCTCTGGCTGTTGGCCCCACAGACACTGCTTCTGTAACTACCCTCCATTTCCTCAGGTTTATTCCGTGTCTCTCATCGCCCCTCCTTTCTGCTCCCATGACTACCTGCTTCTCCCTTCTCCCTGCTCTCTGTCAGACAACTGCTCGTTCTCGGACTAAAGGGGACAAGATGGTGACAACCACATTTTGCCTAAAGGCTGGCTCCCTTTCTGACATGCTGGCGAGTTCACGCCCACCTCCTCTCACCGCAGTGAGAAGCTGGAAGGATGAGCAACACTTCCCTACAGTCCAGAAATAGCACAGCTCCGAGCAGAACCCTCCACATCATTCTGTTTTACCAAAACGATAGCCCTTCCATTGCCAAAAAGAGCATCTTGCGTCAATCACTGACAAGGAGGGGCAGCCTTGTGGAAAGCCTGGCTCATTCTTCAGGGAGAGGAAACGTGGCCAGAAAGAAATGAGAACATGGCAGAGGGAGCAGGACCAGCTTATAGGGGGCCAAGCTAACATGGAGGGTGAGTGCGGAGAGAGGAGGGGGTGGAGAAGCTATGGGAAGGTGAGAGAGAGGCACTGAATAAACATGAGAAAATGGAGGTTCATATCTAAGGAAGCTGAAAGTAAGTTGGGGAATGAATGCATCCTGGTTCTTTTTCTTTAGCAACTGAAATAGGAACCACACTGAGCAAATGTGAACCATCCCGGCCGCTACTAAGAGTGTAGCTCACAGGAGCGTCCTCGCTGGGCTCAGTATGCAGGAGGGAATGTCAGTCCCAAAGGGACATGTGTGAGTTCGCCACGGAAGGTGCAGAGCAGTGGCTGTAGCGTGTTACCGGTCATGTTCTGTAGCATGTGTACAGACACACAGTCACGCACACACACACTTGGTTGAGGGGATCATCTACCAGTACAAGAGAAAAGCAACTGATGGCAGAGGTTGATTGGTTAGCAATGTATACTACTGTTCATTATATAACCTTTAAATATTGTATATGCTTTTTAAATATTGTACATTTTACCTGTTGAAATAAAGATAGAGGGGAAAATAGATAAAAAATTTTAAGCCCCTGTAAAAATTCATGTATATTTTCATATCTTATCTAATAAAAGAGTAATATGCAAATTGACTACACCTCCGCTACATCCACAAGCCGTGCCCACAAGCCAATCAGAGTGAGTATGCAAATTAACCCCAACCAAGATGGCTGCAGCCACAGAGAGCAGGAGGTAGGCTTGGGTTTCCCTGGCAATGGAAGAAGCTAAGCTTTCCACCTGCCCTTGCTAGCCTAGGCCTCCACTCAAGGCTACAAAGTTTCAATTGTAGAAAGTAAACAAATCCAAACAGAAATGGTGGCAGCTATGGAGAGAGCAGGAGGCTTGGCTCTACTCCAGGCTAGAAAGTTTCAATTTTAGAAGATAAATATATCCCAGATACAAGGGCTTCTACTTGGGTCACCAGGGTTGTGGCTGGCCTGGAAACCACCACAGACCCCTCGCCTAGGCTGCCCCCACCCCAAAGGAACCTCCACCCTGATCCAGGACACCCTTCAGGGCAAATCAGCTGGCCCCCACCCATGCACCCGGCCTCTATCCTATCTAATAAAAGAGTAATATTCAAATTGATCATCATTCCAACACAAAATATGGCTGCCACCATGTGGTCAAAGATCCTGCCCCCATGTGGACACAAGATGGCCACCACAAGATGGCTAGCAGGGGAGGGCAGTTGTGAGGGACCAAGCCTGGAAAGGAGGGGCAGTTGTAGGTGATCAGACAAGCAAGGGAGAGCAGTTGGGAGGCACCAGGCCTGCAAGGAAGGGCAGTTGGGGGTGATCAGCCCCTGCAGGAGAGGGCAGTAAGAGGTGACCAGGCTGATAAGAGGAGAGAAGTTGGGGGCAAACAGGCTGGCAGGGGAGCAGTTAGACATCAATTAGGCTGGCATGGGAGTGGTTAGGGGGTGATCAGGCTGGTAGGCAGAAGCAGTTAGGGGCAATCAGGAAGGCAGGAAGGTGAGCATTGGGAGCCAGCAGTCCTGGATTGTGAGAGGGATGTCCAACTGCCCAGTGGGATCGTGCCTAAACAGGCAGTTGGACATCCCTTGAGGGGTCCCAGGTTGGAGACAGGGTATAGGTTGGGCTGAGGGACACCACCACCACCCCCCATGCATGAATTTCATGCACCAGGCATTATATATATATAAATTGAGTTCAGAGAGAAAGAGCGAGGGAGAGAGAGATAGAAACATCAATGATGAGAGAGAATCGTTGATCGGCTGCCTCCTGCACACCCCCTACTGGGATCTAGCCCACAACCAAGGCATGTGCCCTTGACCAGAATTGAAACTGGGATCCTTCAGTCTGCAGACTGATGCTCTATCCACTGAGCCAAACCAGCTAAGCTTCATACAAGGATAAACATTTTGGGGGGTCTACAATGTAAACCTCATTCAAACTCCCATGTTCCCATAGTACCTCCAAATCTCAGCGGAATGAGCCAGGAGATGAGGAATATGATACCACACATGGATCACTCCCAGCTTCCTTCCCTTTGATGTGCTCAGGGGCACAGCGTGGCGTATGGATGTATTACCCACAGTAAGACGGACTGCTCAAATGGGAATTTACTCAGGGTTTGTGCATGTCCTATGGAATGATAAACCAGTCACTGTCTACACAAAGTATATGCAGAACAGACACTGTGCTTGTTTTCCGTTTTAAATATCTAAAGATGATTTCCCGTCTCAAGCATCAGGGACGCTCAGACTCCCCACACCCGCGCTGGGAACCCTGTTTAAGGGAATTGGATCCAGGGCGGCCAGGGCCTCGTGTTTCTCCCAAACTATGTCCCTACA
Source organism: Pipistrellus kuhlii (assembly GCF_014108245.1). Classification (NCBI taxonomy): domain Eukaryota; kingdom Metazoa; phylum Chordata; class Mammalia; order Chiroptera; family Vespertilionidae; genus Pipistrellus; species Pipistrellus kuhlii. Next base: position 4,205,058 of record NW_023425536.1, on the reverse strand, counting down.
TCTCTATTCTTGCTGGAGGCCTCAGGGCTATTTCTCAAAATGAGCACTTTCTGTTCCTTTCCCACTAAGCATGGCTGTGCATGTCCACAGTGCGTGAAGAATTGTAAAGTGGTGAAACCTTCCAAGTGGATGCATTCAGCTGAGGGGGGCGGGGGGGGGGGGTGTAAAATACAGCCTTTGCCTCTGCACTAGCCTGAAAGAGCTCGCAACTCGTCCAGGTGGCGGACAGGCCAAGGACACCCAGGACAGGCGCTGCGCTGAGTTGAGGAGAGGAGCCACTGCAGGAGGAAGCCCGTGAAGCAAAATGCAGTGTCGACGAGCAACGTGAAAACAGACGTCAAGTACGCACACCGTGCTCTTTGGGTAAGCCGTGATCCACCTGGCTTTCCGGAAGGCTTTTACCTGGCTGGGTAAAAGATAAAACTTGGCGCTTTCTGCCCTTGATTTCTTTTCCTCAAGCACATGTGTAAGACACCAGAGTTACTTAACCTGAGCATTGGTAATTTTCCCCAAATCCAGGCAAGGAAGGCTGTCAGCCACCCCGAATCGTCTAACCTGGACATGCCAGCCCCTGCGGGAAAGCCAGGGAAGGGGGTGGAGAAAGAAAAGGAACCCGTAGAGTTTTCCCCGCCTCGGGTTCAGGTTCTCAGAGGACAGAGTCAGCAATCACAAGCGGACACCTCCGTGCTCTTGGCCCCCGTGTTACTCTACTGAAGTTGGGCCACCTCCCCAGTTCAGGCTCTTTCTAAACTCTCACCGGGCACACTGCATCGCCTTTCAATCCGGCCCGCTGACGGGGGCGTGTCTGCATCCTAACATGGCCCGCTAAAGCCTTCTAGGCAGCATCAGCCGGCCCACCCCAGGATTCAGCCTGTACAGCCTGCAAATCCTCGCTTGGCCCTGAGCCTCCGATCGCTCCTTCCTTCGGGGGGCCTGATGTGGCGGGGATCTCCCTTTCCCGAGTCCCCAACAGAAAGAGAGATGAACGAACCGGTTCTAAGTGGAAGCGCCCAGGGATTGAGAAATAATAGAAATAAAGAGAGAAGATGCAGAGAGAGATTTTAAGCTGGGAGCTGGGTGGGCCGCCTGATGGAGAGGCAGGAAGATGACGACCCCTCCCAGCGCATTTATTTTACGCCCCAATGCCAGGAAGTTATCACCAACTTATGTGCATTCTTAAGTAGGCCCTAGCATGCCTGGATTTACATATCTAGTCCCGCCCCCTGCCGACACAGGGGATGATATGAAGGCCAAGCTGATTACACTTTTCGCCATCTTCGGGAAATGTGTATCCTAGACGTGGCTCTGCCAATCGTCTTGGTCTCAGCTGACAATAATTAACAGAAATGCCATGTGCCTTCCCAGGCAGCCCTCTACACCTTCCAAAGGCAGCTCTACCTCTCTCTCAAGCTGCGAGCTTCGGGGCTGAGACCTAAAGGACCAAAACGTGGGTGACAGTCAAGTGGAGAGGCAACAACTGCCATTGGGACAGTGGCGAAGGCAGGTGCCAAGTCCCTGAGGGCAAATAGACTTGAGCAACATCAAAGGCCTGCAAGGGACCTGTGGGAAGGGGGTACAGAGAGGGTGAACAGCATCTCCACGGGGGGCGGGGGTGAGAGCCAGGCCCCCTCGAGCAAGCACTTTAGTCCCTGAGGGCTGCTAGCCTAGAGTTCAAGGGGACTCGTCCCTGTGGGAAGACCCAATGGCTGCTGCATGGGGAGCAAATGAGGGCAACTTGGAGATGGGACAAGAGCGGACGTGATGCTATTGCAAGCGACACAGGCTTGCATACAACTGGTGAGGGCAGAGGGAACTCGACAGACCAGACTCAAAGTATAGGCGGGAGACAGATGGGGAAGTGTCTGCTGGTGGAGCAGCTGTGTGAAGGGCAGGGGGGATTGAGGAGAGAGACAGGAGAAATCAAGTTTGATGTCCAGCTTCCTGCCCGGAGCAAAGGGGGAAGGTGCCAACCTTTACTGAGACTGTGGAAACTGGGAGAGAAACAAGCTTCAGATCACACGTCATGAGTTTGGTTTCGGAGGCGGGAGGTGTGAGATGCTGGGGGGACATCCAAATGGAGGCAGCTGGAGCGCCGGGGAAAGGTGTCTGCCGTTTGTGGTGTGTGGATGGTCTTCGGGGCCATGACAAGGAGCCAAGGCCTGGGGTGGCTGGACGCTCAGACCTTAACCAGGAGCACAGCCCCCTACTGAGCAGCTGCCTGACTGCCCTGGAGCCCGCGTCTCCAGTGCCAGCCAGGCACACAGAGACCCCCCTCCCTCACCACAGAGACGTTGTAAGCTGTCTTCGCCGGCATGCTCTCGCTTCACGGGGGGGATGTGAGAGAAGATGGATTTTGAAATCCCACGTACAAGGAAAGCCTGCTGATAATGGGAAGGGTCTGAGCTTACAAACCCAAAATGGTTCCCAGTTGCTGGTGTGTTGTCCGGGCCCCTCTGCCCACCCAGGAGGAGCCGCCCCGGTGGCCAACCAGCCGCGGCCGCCCAGCTCCAGCCGGTGGCAAATCTGATTATCTGCCTAACAGCCTCTGATAGCAGCACCCGGACTCCCGCCCCTCCTCCCCCAAGTCTCTCCACGCACCCCCACCCCCACCCCCAAGTCCTCGGAAGAGACCCCGCATCACAAACGAGAGCTGAAGCTCGAGAGGGCCCCGGCTGGAAGGATGTGCTGAAAGCCGCGGAGAGAGATTGATGTGCGGAGTGGGGCCGCCCCAGGCATGTGCGCGCCATCTGTCAGGCGGAGGGAGCCCTGCCAGCCCTCCACCGTTTACTCCGTGTGAGAGAACAGTCCCGCGTTTGACTGACACCCCGGGCAGCCTCGGCCAAGACGGTTGGGCTCTGGGGTCCAGATGGGCCGGAGGAAGATGCCTCCGGAGGGCTGGGCCACCCAGGGTACGCGGGCGGGCGGGCCTCCCGGGCCGGGAGGAGCCGGTGGCGCGGCCAGGCTGGGCAGGCCGAGGCCTGAGCTGGGGCTTTTATGTGTGGCTCGTCTTCAAAGACAGGGTGGGACTGGAAGAAAATACGCTTCACCCCGTGTGCTCCTCGGGGGAGCCGTGGTGCCAGGCTTGCGGGGCGCCTCTCACCACGGAGCAATTGCCGCCAGGCCTCTCCCGGGAACTGGCACATGGAGATGAGTGCTGTCCATTAACTTCGGGCCGGAGACCAGGCATGGGCGGAGGCCCCTTCTCAGGGCTCGCCCCGCCAGCTCTGTGGAATGCCTCCCCCCGGCGCCCCTCCTCGGGGAGGACGCGGTGCTCCCTCCCCAGGGACCCCCGCTGGTCAGGGAGGTGCAGGCAGAGCACCCAGAGCCAGCACAGGGGTGGCCACACGCTTTCCCTCCGTCACCCCGGCCAGGCCAGGCCGGGCGGGCATGGGTGCTGCTGCCGCCCGGGCTGGGGAACAGCTGGCCTGAGCAGAGAGGGGCCGGCCGTGCCTGATGTGAGGGAGGAATGAGCCTTTCTTTCTAGACCCCTGAGATCGGGGGCTCGGTTGTTTTTGCAGCAAACCCTGGCATAGGCTGGTGGACGCGCTCTCCAGCCCACGGCACCAAGGGGCCCCTCGCACACCCTGCAAGGCGTCAGAAGCTTCCAGAAGTCGGGAACATGTCTTTGCAGGGAAAACTGGAGGAGGAGCTTTAATGAGAGCCCATCACCACGGAGAACAGCCAGGCCCGGGACCACAGGAGCCTTTTGCTTGGGAGGCACCGCGTGGGTGACAGCACCCGTAAAAGCTGGCGGCCCGGACCGAAAGGGCCCCAGCCCGCCCCCTCCCCGGGCCCCGGGTGAGGGTCTCAGAGCCGGCAGCACGGGCAAGGACGGGGGCGTCGGGCAGAACGCGCTGGCTAATGGCCGGTCTCCGCTGTCCGCGAGGCGGGCTCGGGTCAGCAGCCACGCCCCTGACTCTTGGTCGTGGTGCCGGGTCTGATCTCTCTGGAGGCGAATTGGCACCAATCAGACTCCGACAGGAGTGCCTCGTTTGGCTAGAGATAAAGTCCTGCTCCTTTGAATCAATTCCAAGCTCATCGGTGAGTCTTTCAGGAGCGAGAATTCCCGGCCCCCTCGGAGCCTGGCTGAGGGCGGGAGGCGGTGGTCCCGGCGGCTTCCTCGGAGCCAGGACGAACATCATGTTCCCGTCGAGCGGTCAGTGACAAGACTGCGCTCAGCCCACCAAAGAGGCTCAAGTCCTGCGTCCGATTTCGTGTTCAGCCAACAACTCAGCACTCCTCGCAGGCGGGAATCCTGTGAATGTGGGGGGTGCGGGGGAGACACGTGCCCTTCACCCGAACACACCTGGGCACACGCCGGCCGCAGAACAGGGCCTCCCCGCGTGGGCACACGCCAGCCCCGGCAGCAGGAGCAGAGGCAGGGCGGGCGGCCCCGGGAGCGGCCAGTGGCTCCGGGAGGAGGAGCGGTTTGCCGGCCACAAAAGAGCCGTCCGGCAGCACCGTGTTCCCATGTCTCCCTCCTCCTCCTCCTCCTCCTCCTCCTCCTCCTCCTCCTCCTCCTCCTCCTCCTCTTCCTCCTCCTCTTCCTCCTCCTCTTCCTCCTCCTCCTCCTCCTCCTCCTCTTCCTCCTCCTCCTCCTCCTCCCCCCGTATCAGCCACTGCATGCTCCGGCCCCATCACTGCCCTAGGCCCACACCCCGCGCGCCCACACACCCTCCGCCTCCTCCATGCGGAGCTGCCCATTTGTTATTTTTCCCATGAATAAGCTTCCATTTCATAGAAAAAAAAGAAAAGAAAAAAAAAAGGCAGTGGTGTCAGGATCAGATGCTGTCTGGGAAACCTGTGAATGGCGATCTGAAAGGGAGGCTGTTGCAAGGAGAAGGGCGCACTGGGGCATCTTTGAAGTGCCGTAAGCCGAAGCACACCCAAAGGGAGGGAGGGAACAGCCAGGCACTTCTGCACACCCGGACAGGACAGGACGGCGCGCAGGCCGGCCTCGGACAGCCCCCGCCTCCGCGGGAGGGTGAGTGCCCGGCCCCTCCCTCCGCACCCAGGGCAGTGAGGGCACCGAGGCTTCCGGGCTCCAGTCCTTTCCCCTCGGGCCCCGCCCTCCCTCGGGGACTCCCGTTGCTTTGCTAAGGGGCGGAACCACGTGTGGGACCCGCAGAAGGGATCCCGGTGACGAAACCCGGTTTGGGGAGTCTCTTGGATCAAGCACAACCTGTGGCTGCGTCTTAGGAAAGAGGCAGGCTGCTCCCCACAGGGCGGAAAGCCGTCTGGGCCTGCGAGTCTGGACCTTCAATCAGGGGGCAGGGCGGCCCCCGAGGGGCTTCTGGTTTAGGTTACGCACTTAGTCCCTGGCAGAGGAGAACTGGCAACGGGTCCAAGGTCAAATCAAAGGCCACTTCCCCTGCCAAGCACACAGCCCGCAGGCGGCAGCGGCGACCGGGCGCCGTTACCTGTGACAAGCCCCCTGTGGCCTGTCTGTCTTCTGATGCTCTGACAGCAAAGCAGTTTGAAGAGAAGGCGGGGACTCCCCCACACTGTCGGCTCCCTGTCCGACCCCTCTTTTCTCTGCTGGGCCTGCGGTCCTCTGGCCCAGAGCCCATCTGGCCCCAGGGCCCCCAGAGGAGCGTCCTCAGGGGCAGGAGGGAGGAAGCTGGGGTCCATGGCTGCTTCCTGCAGACCTATAACCAACCGCTGGCTCCTGGGTCCGTCTCCCAGGGGACCCGGGACAGGGTCTGAGCGATAAGCAAGCGGGCGAGCCGGCCACGTCTTCTCTGGAAGGCCAGCCGCGTCCCCCCGGCGCCAGGCAGGCCCGACGGGTCCCTTCCCGGGACCCTGGCTCTCCGTTTCCTTCGGTCAGATCGAGGTGTGCTTACTCTGCTGCTGGTTACTCGTGACCAATCTGAGATTCAACTGAGTTGGTATTCAAATACTGTGGAAATGTAAAAGTGCGATGTATTTTCTCCTTCCGGCCCATGAATTTTCCTGAAGCCTAGACCCCCGTGAGAGGCCGCACGCTAAGCCTCATGTGGCCGAAGTGCCACACACACCCACACCACAAGCCTCACGGTGAGCTGGGCCCTGTGTCCAGAGCTCCCAGCCCTCTCCCCCTCCCCGACTCGCTCTAGACCCCCCCACTCCCCGGAGCTCCTGCAGGGAAACCGCCTCCCTGCCTTCCCCACGCTCCCTCCGCGCTGCTGATTCCAACTGATGAGCACATCCACGTCCCAAATTTGTTCAGCCTCCAACACGGTCTTAGAACCTGTCTGACCAGGGGCTGTGGGGAGAAGTCGGTGGGCTGGAGTCCTGAGTCCGTAGCAGACACACACCCCTCCACACAAACCTGTGTGCATAGACACACACACACACACACACACCCCTTCACACACACCCCTCCACACACACCTGTGTGCATAGACACACACACACACACACACACAACTCCCCTCCACACACACACCTCCACACACACCTGTGTGCATAGACACACACACACACCCCTCCACACACACCTGTGCGCACACACACACACACACACACACACACCTCCACACACACCTGTGTGCATAGACACACACACACACCCCTCCACACACACCTGTGCGCACACACACACACACACACACACACACCTCCACACACACCTGTGTGCATGCACACACACCCCTCCACACACACCTGTGTGCATGTACACACACACACACACACACACACACACACGAACGATAAAGGCCCCACGCAGTGTCCAGTGGCTGCAGGCATGGCCGTGACGGGCACGAAGCAGTAATAATGACTGAAACCCTCCTCCTGGGAGGGGGTGGGCACGTTCTTCAATCTGGTTACCGTGGGAGGGAGGAAATGGCCATCTTGGTTAAAAACCTTGGCCTGAACGTCCCTTGTCTCACGCCTCCAGTTGTCTCTCTTGAGCTTGGTCTCACATCCCTGGAGCAGACGCCCTCTGCTCCCAAGCAAGCCCGGAAGCACCTCAGGATGGAGGCGGAAGGAGAAAGCTGTTCCCCACAACCAACCCACACCAACCGCTCAGGCCTGACCCCAATGCTAGTCCTCAGGCTGCCCGCCCCTGAGCCACGGGAGGGCAGCCTGACCTCAGGTGTGACCCTCCCGAGCTGAGCCGAGCCGCCCGCAGGCTGATGGGGACAAGGCCCGCGGGAAAGGTGCAGAGTTGCTAAGACTTCTGTGCTCCGCTGGCTCTGGCTCGCAGTCACCCCACCTCGCCCACAGCCAAAACCTTGATGACTTTTTCTTTTCTTTTTTTAACATCTTTTAAACACATCAAAGAATTGATCGTTATCACACCAAATCTAAATGAAACTACAAACCGAAGAGATGGCTGCAGGGCTGTGATCTGAAGCTCTTCTCCCCGGGGTTTTGCTGAACTTGGCACCTTTGAGCTCCGATGTTTGAAGCCTGTGGCGCTGGGGTGGGGGGGAGGGGGGTGGTGAGAAACAGATGGCACCCGGGACCACCCAGGTGGGACGTCAAACATAAAAGTGTGACCTGGAGGCTGCCCCACTCGCCGGAGGGACAGAGGCCTGTCTGGGTGCTGAGCAGGAGGCAAAGCTTCCTGTAAGCGCACGGACAAGCTCACACACAAGCTGTGCACGTACGCAGAGGGGCCCGGGCGGACAGTGGCCCGAGTGCGGAGGGGAGAAAGGTGCTCTGAGGATCCCTGGGAACACACAGACTGGGAGGACCGAGCCGGGGCACCGGGGGTGGGGGAGCGAGGAGGCCAGGAGCCGAGCGCAGGTGCCGCCTCGTTCAAGCTCGCGGCCTGTTACGGAAGGGCCCGGGTCCCCTCTGACCACACCAGGCTCCAGGACAGGGGACCGGCCCCCAACACACAGCCGCACATTGGCCTCCGGCAGCCCGTTCCCCGGTCGCTGGACGTGGCTGGGAAATTCAAGATGCGCTGCTGGGGGAGCGGCGGGCCTCGCCCGTGCCTTCCTCGCTCCCTCAGCGTTTTCCCGTCACCGGAACCTGGAGCAAAGCTCCTGCCCCGCTATCCGTCCAGCCCTCTGCTGCCCCCGAGTAATCCCCACGTCCCTCATCAAGGAGCCCCCCGGGGCCTGCGCCGAGAGCCCCACGTCCCCGGGGGCGCCCCAATTCGTGACATCCTCAAAAATGCATCGGGCCTGAGTTCATTCCCGGAAACCAGGCTCTCACGGCGGTCCCAGGTCTGCTTTTCAGCACCAAGGTCTCCGCACCCGTTCCTGAGCGTTCTCCTCCTGAGCGACAGCGCCCAGCACCGCGTGAGGTCCCGCTCAGAGTCCCTCCGTTTGCCCGACGGCTACACATTTCACTGGCATCGCGTCAGCCACCCACAGCACCACTCCTGGGGCTGCAGGACCACACAGCCAGCCGTCTCTCTCCTCCGGCCGCGCCGTCAGCCTGGCACCCGGCACCCGCCCACCTCCTGCCCTGGGCTCACCGTGCGCTCCGCAGCCCCGAGCCTCAGGGACTGTGTCCCCACGGACTCCCCCAGCCTGGCTTCCTGGCCTGACCCTGTCACACGGCCCCACGGACGATTCGAGCTCTGACCTCTGACCTCTGACCCGAGGCCTGAATGCCAAGCGGCATCAGGTGTGCACTAGCAGAGCAGGAGCATTCCGGGCCGAAGGGGCAGCGGGTACACAGGCCCGAGGTGGGGGCCAGCTTGGCAGGACCCAGGGCCCCAAAGGAGCCCGAGCCCTGGGTGGGCGGGCCGGACGGAATGTGGCAGCAGGAGGGGAGGCCAGGCTGGAGGAACATCCGTGTGTGACGACACAGCCAGAGGCCAGCACTGGCAGCTGCTCGGGAAAACCATTCCCCTTCCTCCGCTGGCCAGGAGGGTCCGAGCACTCCCAGACCCCTGGCCCGAAAGCACAGCCGGACGTGGCCTGGTCACGCGGGGCCCGCAGACAGGGGCAGAGCGCCGAGCCCCTGATCCGTGGATCGCTGTGAGCGTTTCAAGCCAGGGAATGGCTAGTCTGCATCATTTTTTTTTTTTTTTTAATCATTTTGGCTACTCTGTGGCCAATCCATTGTCCGAGAGTGAGAGCCACTGGAGGCTACTGCCTTAGAAGATGTGAAGATGGGGGCCGGGGCCGGGCCCAGACAGCAGCAGAACTCAAATGAGGGGACAGAGACGTAGGACGTAGAGCTCCCTGGACTTGCTAATGAATGGGGTACACCTGTGACCCCCACTCCCTCCCCCTCCACCCGCCCCCACCTCTCAGACGTGACTCTGTTACTCTGCCAAGGCAGGCTCCCTGCAGCAGGCGGGAAGCCTGGGGAGCCCCAGCCCCAGCCACCCTCACCAATAGCCAAGGCCAGGGACTCTCTAGCCAGATGTGTCAGCCCCGGCTGCCTGGCACGCTGGTGGACGGGCTGATTCTGAGGCGTGTGTTTCCCTGCATTTGCCCGGGGCTGTGCTCCGCCTCCCACCACGCCTTGCCCGCTGGCTTCTCAGGTCCCTCCCGGCGGGCGGGCCGGAAGTCCCGAGCTCCCTGGTGCACACCAAGGCCATTCTGTGTCCTCGGTGATGAGGGCTCTGGTTTCCTCTTCTCTCCTCTACCCGGAGGGAGGAGGCTCCTGGATGCTGAGTCTCAGGAGCTAAAAGCCTCCCCTACTCAAAGCATCTCCCTCCTCCCTGTGCCAGACCTAAGCGTCAGGCAGTGCCCACAATGCTGCCAGGGGAATGGGAGGAGGATGGGAGAGAACAGTGAGCACATCGGCACGGGACACACCATTCCTGGCATTAGGGATCAGCGGCAAGAGAACAGAGCCTCCGGTGGAAGTGAAAGTAAACACTGGCTGTGAAAGTAGTGTGTGGAGGAGTGGGGCTGTGAGTGGTCTTTTTCCTTCTCCTTGACTCCACTTGTGAAATTATCTGAAACTATAGCCTGTTGCACGAATTCGTGCACCAGTGGGGTCCCTCAGCCTGGCCTGTGGGATCAGGCCCAAACCAGCTCTCCGACATCCCAGGGGTCCCAGATTGCGAGAGGGTACAGGCCAGGCCAAGGGACCCATCAGTGCATAATTGGGGCCAGGGAGGGATGCAGGAGGGCTCCAGGGTGTATCCAGCCCATCTCACTCAATCCTGATCTGCTGGACCCCAGCAGTAAGCTAACCTACCGATTGGAGCATCTGCCCTCTGGTGGTCAGTGTATGTCATAGCTACTGTTTGACCAGTCAACTGTCTTCCCCTTGGTGGTCTGTGCATGTCATAGTGAGCTGTTAAGCAGCCTTAGCATATCATTAGCATATTATGCTTTGATTGGTTGAAAGGCCAAATGGACGACTGGACACTTAGCATATTAGGCTTTTATTATATAAGATGGACAAGGTGTATGAGAAATAGGATATTCACAAGATACTTACTGATCACGAAGGGGAAACTGTAGCTTGGCGTTGGAGAGTCCTGGCAGACACCACCTACTCCAGCAGAAAAAGTAGCTTCAGTAACACAAGGACATTAAGTGTCTCCTGACGGGACATCCCGTAGGACTCTGCCCAGACTGATCCAGAGAGAAGGCCAGACAAGCTGAAATTCAGGGAATTCCTGCAGAATACCTGGTCTAGATGCTTTTAAAATGTCCAGATAGTAAAAGACAAGGCCAGCGGGGAGCTATTCTGGATTAGAGCCTGGAGACCCAACAAGAACGCCAGTGCGATTTAGAAAGGTCCCCCATGGGCAGGATGGAGACCGGAGTGCAGGCTGTGGGCGAAGGTGTCCGAGTTCACTTCCTGGCCGGGTCCTCGGCCTGTGCTCCGGGCCTTAGAAAATGACGCGCTGAGAGCGGAAGGGGCGTTCTGCCTACAGCTCACCCTCCAAGGCAGTTCTTCGGGGCCTCTGGGGAAGGGTAGGTGGGAACTCTTTGTATAGCTCCCCCACATTTTATAAGCCAAATATTACTACAAAAGAGTACATTAAAAAATTAAGTGTGCATTAACTTTATGTAAAAAAATGCTTTTCAGGAAGAAAACGTGTCCATACTCACAGCCTGTGCTACAAACTCATGGGATAGATTTTCGCTGTGGGCAGAGTTCCCAGCAGCCGGGAGGAACAAGGAACAAAGCCCTGCCCTGCCCTCCAGCTGTCAGAGAGTCAGCCTTGCGCGGAGCCGGCCTCCGAGGGGCTTTGCTGAAAGATAAGTGCTGATAAGGCCCTCGGCAGCAGGCCCCCCAGCTTGCGGAGAGGAAGCCAGGGCTCAGTCCGACATAAGCCAGACCGGGGGCCTGGCTTTTAACTTGAAAGCAGCAGCTGGCGCTCCCCCCGGGGTCTGCCGGCCCTGGGAGGGGTGCCTGCCAGAGCGGGCACGCTGCTGGGCCCCGCCTCGGGGAGGCCAGAAAGGTCAGGGCCAACGTCTCCTGCAGATTTACAGGATGGCATTCTGTTTGGATCTGTTCAGGAAACCAGAACTGGGGAGTGTGTGTGTGTGTGTGTGTGTGTGTGTGTGTGTGTTGGGGGGAGGTGTACTAGACTTATCAGGGGGATCCCCTCAAACCACGGCTCACCTAAAACTAATATAATATCGACTGTAATTAAAACTTTTTTAGAGTAAATAAAGACATCACTTGCTAAAAAGGTAAGCTACAAAACCAACCAGTGACCTAAAACCGGTGACTCTCTCATCAAGCCCCGTGCAGAGCAGACCTGGGAGGAGATGCCCTTTGCCGGCCTCTGACCTCTCACACTGTCCTTAGAGGCTAAAGACCCATGCCCTGGGCACCAAACTCCCCCTGACCGCCAGGAAAGCTTTCCCCGGCCCCGGACCACCCTGGCCCAGGGAAGTGTTACTCTGAAGCACGGCCCAGTCCAGGTCTGTGCCTGGACTCCAGGGAAGGGGCTGGAGCTGGGGGTCTGGGAGGGACCCTGGCCAGACGGGCCCCAGCTGAGCCAGCAGGCGCAGGCCGTGCTTACAAAAGCTGCAGACGCCGCTCTCCGCACGGTAATTAGGGGCCCTTTTGTCCAGCCCCCCTGTTTGCTTGTTTTCATTTCTGGAAGCCTTACCGATGAATCAAACCCATTCTAATGCCTCACAACCCACACTGAGAAGGGGGAGCCGGGGAACCCCAGGCCGAGGCTGGAGCCCTAACGCGGAGGCACACTGCCCTCCTGCGGCGGCTCGGGGCGCGGCAGGCTCCCGGCCCGGGCTCCTGCGGCTCCTCCGCGTGGTGCGCACACGCGGCCCTCTGAGCCCGGCAGGACACCGCTCCAGAGGCGGGACTGAGCCGCAGGCTGCAGGCCTGGCTCTGGGGCTCCGGCCAAGGATGGAAACCAAGGGGGGGAGGGGGGGGGCGGGGGGGGGGGGAGCTGCACACTGTGCTGCTTTCACCGCAGGGTGTTACAGACGTGCGTGATGCAGGCAGGCCCTCCCTGCACACAGGCGCACCCAGCAGGCTGGTCCCCGCGCGGGTTCCACGGGGCGGGGGAGACACCGCCCCTGCTGCGCCCTCCATGCAGCCCAGGCAGCTCGTCCGTCCCGGTGCTGCGAGTCCGGCCCGCTCCCCCGCCCTCCGCGCTCCGGACTTCTGCCTGGAGAGGCTGTGCCCCCTCAGAGGATGCTGTCCGTCCACACCCACCCGACCACCAGCACTGCCAGGGCCCCTGGGCTCCCGGCCAGCCCGCCCTGCAGGAGAACCATGAGCTCAGGGCATCTCGCAGAGCCGGCCTCGGGGTCACCGCTGGGCCCTCCCAGGCCCCGGACACCGTGTGATTTTGCACTGAAATGCGAGTGCCTTTCTGCAGGGCCGTGAGCCCCAAAGCGGGGTGACTCGGGCTAAAGGCCGAAGTGGGAGGTGGGGAGAGTGAAGGCTGCACCTGGTTCCTAGATGCTGAAAGATGTACGGTTTTTCTTTTCCTTGAGTTCCAGGAGCTATAAAGGCGCCCTGGCGCAGAGAGCAGAGCTCTGTGCCTGTGAGGTGGGCTCAGCTGTGAGCCTGGGGGGCAGAGGGCAACGGGGGACAGCATGGCCTTGGCCGCTGGGCGGGTCGTCCTGCAGCGCCCCCTGGCGGAGCAGCGCCTCTGCGCACCTGGGCGGCTCTGCGGGGACAGCCTCCCTGAGCCGGACCCGAACCCTCCGCCTCTTGCACTTCGCATGTCCTCACCCAGAGAAGATTCTGACCCACCAAGAACTGCTTTTCCTAAATCCCATTATTCTCTCCATTACTTTTTTATCACCGCAACATCTGAGCAAGGTCTTCTGTGCCCAAACAGGGGCCGCCCGACCCTTCGTTCCAGCTCCATGGAAGAGAAACGCAGAACTGAGGCCCCCTAAGGCCGTGAACTTGAGAGTGAGCTCTCCTTACATCGGGCGCCTCAACTGACGCGCCTTAGTCCCAGCCCTGTATCCAGGCTCCTCGGGGAGCACCAGTGTCCGGTGGACTTGCTCACACTGGGCCCTCTCCTCTGCCGGCTTCTCACGGCTGTGACGCTACACCTTGTTTCCACAGTGACCTGTCTGTCTGTCTGTCTTTCTGTCTGGCCCCCGGCTGACCATCCACTGCAGGCCAGCTTCACCACATCTCCAGTGCCTTGGTATGCATGAGACACACAGGAAGTGCTTGTTGGTTCATTTGAGGGGAACAAAACCTCTGGAGGAGAGCCAGGGTCACCAGGTGGGGGTCCCAGGAGGGCAGGGGATTCTCAAGCTCCCAACAAGAAGTTATCCAGCGCCCCGGCCCAGAGGGAGACCTGGTAGTTCCCTCAGTGCTCCGCCCAGCACGCCGCTGTCCGCCAAGCAGCAGGTGCACGGTCCTGTGCAGGTGAGGGTGGAAACGCTGAGGGCGCGGTGCCCACCCTGAAGGGAAGAAGCCAGTGCCAGCGTGTGGAGCTGCAGAGCAGGGTCGGGAGAGGGCCTCTCCGAGCCGGTCAGAGCCGCCACCTGCTGGTGCTTCCCACGAGCCCGAGCGCCCGTGCCCCTACCTTCGCTCTGCACATGGGGAACTGCGTGTAAGCGTTAAACAACACGTAAAGCTTAGCCGAAGCTGGTTTGGCTCAGTGGTAGAGCGTCGGTCTGTGGACTGAAAGGTCCCAGGTTCGATTCCGGTCAAGGGCATGTACATTGGTTGCGGGCACATCCCCAGTAGGGGGTGTGCAGGAGGCAGCTGGTCGATGTTTCTCTCTCATCGACGTTTCTAGCTCTCTATCTCTCTCCCTTCCTCTCTGTAAAAAATCAATAAAAATATATTTAAAAAAAAAAAAACAACACGTAAAGCTTACACGTACCTAACTCTACACCCTATCCTCTTTTCCCAGCATCAGGTAAAAGAGGTGCCATGGAGAAGTAGGTTCTGAGAGACGAGAGAGAGAATTTGAGTGGGTCTTGATGTTAGGATCTCAACGGGCAGAGATGCTACGGACATAGGAGGAGAAAGTTGCAAGATCTCGGAGCAGTGCACAGCTCAGCTGTCTGTGCTGCTCCATCAGGCCTCAGCCAGGTGCACTGCACCCCACACCCTCCCGCCCCAGCTGCCCCTGCCCAGCTGCCCCGACTGGGACCGCCCCAGACTCAGCTCAGGCTGGTGCAGGGCGAGCTGCCCCACAGTCCCCAGGGAGCCCGTGAACAGCCCAGATCCCACCGTGTGGGCCTCTTACACACTGCGGGCGGGAATATAAAATGGTGTGTAGCTGCTTTGGAAAACAGTTCGTTAGTTCCTTAAAATATGTATAAAAATATTCCTGTCACATGACCCAGCCACTCTACTCCGAGGAATTTTCCCAAGAGAAATGAAAATGTGTTCCATACAGAGATGTGGGCATGGATTTAGTTCTTAACAGCTGTATTTGTCCTGGCCCCAAACGGAAACACCCAAGCATCCATCGCCAGGTGGCTGGATAAATACATGGCTGGACAACCAATTCACAGAATACGACTCGGCAGGGAAAACAGCATGGATGCCTTTCAGAATAACTAGACTGAGGGGAAGCCGTCAGACCAAGCAGGAGTACACCCTTCTGTACAATCCCACGTGGCTGCCTGAGCGAAATGTACATGGACTTCTCGAAAACGAACACTAATCTATAATGACCGAAGTCAGACCAGTGGTTTTCTGGGGTTGGGATGGGGCACGAGGAAATTTGGGGGCCTCATTTGCTAGAGCCCCCCAGAACACTCCCAACGGGGTTGCCTAAGCAGTAGTTTGACAGGTAGCAATCAAAGTTGTGGTGGTCGTGATTGATTGTGGTGATAGTTTCAAAACTTGTCAGATTATGCACTTATACTATGAACAAGTTTATTGTATGTGAATGTCACCTCAAAAAAAAAAAAAAAGCTGTTTAAAGAAACAGTAACAACAAACATCAGGTCCCTGGGCTGCACCCTCTGGCATAGGCTGATTCAGGCCGTCTGCAATAGAGCCTGCCAATCTGTCCTTACAACTCGTCCGACCAACTCCAGTGCAGTCAGGTTTGGAAACCAGTGTTTTGGGAGGACAAAGAGGAGTGGGCAGCAGCCAAAGCCACACCCAGCACCGTCCTCCATGGCCAGGCATTCTGGGAAATGTCTGTGGACAGTCAACTGCCTGAGGCCCGGCCAGCAACACCAAGCAGGGGAGACACCACCGCAGAGGCAGTTTGGGAAAGGAAACCTTTCAGAAACGCCATCTCCCCACATCCTGAGCCGCCCCGGAACATGCCATCTAAGTAACATGGTGCAGCTGGCCCCCACTTCCATCTGGATGATTGTCCCTAGCCCTCTCTTAAATAGAAATTCTCAGCCGACAACTCTTCCTCCCCCTTAGGAATCAGGTCATGCCTTGGCCAGTGACTGACACTCCTACCTCTACCACTGCACAGTGATTCATGACTGTAGTCTTTGGGGGGAGGGGGGGGCGCGGAGGGGGGAGATATCACCCTGGTCTTCATGTTGCCACCCCACCCCATTGCCTGAGTCTTGCTGAGCATGCACCCATTGGCCACCAGGGGGAGGAGTAGCTGGATCTTAACTTCCTAACATGGCCGTGTTCTTTTTCTGGGGGTGTGGGTAAAGCAGTGTCCTATTCAACACTGCGTTGTAATGGCTCTGGTCTTGGTTCTAACACTTAGGGTGGGACATAGGCAGTCTGCTTACGTCCCCGAGCTTCCGTTTTCTTCTCTGTAAGTTTAACATAATGAGCTCTTTGGGCCTGGCTGCCCTAACGTGCTGATGCTGTTGTTATAGCAGCTCCCCGTCCCTCAGCTACTCCTCCGTTACCTTTACACTATTGGCATCTTCTAATGGCATCTCTTGGTATGCATTAGTTTTGTTTTGTTTTTTGTTTTGTTTTGTTACTGTGGGACTAGGCCAGCGTTTAGGTCCAGGTCATGCAAATCAGGCCCATTCTAAACACCCCCTATTTTCCAGCCACTGGACTTACAATAAATTCCACACGTCCCATATCATGGGCTAAGGAACAGGCTTTACTAGGTGACATAACCTGCTCAGCTGCTGTAACAAAACACCACAGACAGGCAGCTCAAACAGAAATATCTTTCTCATAGTTGAAGAGGCTACAAGTCCAAGGTCAAGGTGTCAGTGGGTTTTGTTTCTTCTGAGGCCTCTGTCCCTGGCTTGCCGATGGCCTCCTCCTCCTCTGTGGTCTCTCCTCTGTGTGAGCACCCTGCTGTCTCTGTGCGCCCAGGTTTCCTCTTCTCAGAAGCACAGCGGTCAGACTGGGTTAGGGCTTACCCAAATGGCCTCATTTTAACTTTCCTCTTTAAAGGTCTTGTCTCCAAACACAGTCACATTCTGATGTCCTGGCCGTTAGGGCGTCCACATATGAAATGTGGGGAAACGGAAATTACCCTTTGCCCCCGGCAAACTGAGTGGGAAGAGTCAGCATTGTTCTCAAGGATGGGCTCCCAGGCCCGGGCCCTCTGGGGAGACGCGCCATGCATTGGCATCGCAGAATCAGGTCTCCACGCCCCACTGTCCCCGGCTCTAGGGCAAGCCCAGAGGGACCAGGTCAGCAAAGAAGTGTGCCAACCTCTTGGACACAAGCCCGGGCTCGGGTGCCAGCAGGTTAGGCGTTATCGGGGAGTGCCAACTGCCCAATCTAGGGACCTGGGAAGCCGTCGTCCTCCCCACCAGTGGAGAGCAAGCGGCCAGAGAACCTGTGTGAGCCGGAGCCACGCAGTGCCCCACGCCAGGAGAGGCGAGGCCCCCGAGAGCTCACTGTCCGGGCAAAGCAGAGCGGAGTCCAGGGTCACTTGGAACAATTCTGCACCTGGTGCTGGGCAGGAGAGGGAGACCCTGGAGATCTTACACTTCCTCCTATTCCCGGAACCCCCCAGTCTGTGTGGGAGGGATTCACTGCTTAGCATTGCGAACACCCTCATTCTTCTTATAGAACAACATCCTCTAGACCTGACTGAATTAAATTAACCAGAATGAAAAGAATAGTGTCCATTAAGTGTAAAATAAATACACTAACAAAACCATCTAAGCCCGCAGTCCAAGCTTTAGGTCACCATCCAATAGCAGGGAGGAATCAGGCAAATGAAAAAGAGAAAAATATCAATGGGTTCATAGGTATGTATTAAGCTGACTGTGGCAGCTAAGAATCATCTCAAAAAAAAAAAAGAAAAAAGAAATATATATGCTGGTCCAGGTAGTTCTGGAGACAAGTTCTCTAAAACCTTTGAGGAATTAGAAAACGTCTTTGTGATGTCAACTGTTCTTTGGGATATGGACCAATGGAAAGGGCCCTGAGGCCACTGCTCCGGGAGGATACAGGAGCAGAAGTGCAGGCGCCCATGGGCAGGGAAACTGGGGTGAGGTGTGGTGAAGTCACATGGAAAAGGTGTTCCAGGAAGAGCCTATAGCTCACCATCAGGATAAGACCAAAGAGTGGCCCCTGGGTTGCCAACGTAAGGGCCCTTGCTGACCATGGCACCCAGTCTCAGTGGGCATGTGGGAGCGGGCTGAAGGGAGCGAGGGAGTGAGGGAGTGGAGAGAGTGACAACGACAAACTCTTTTAGGAGGCGGCAGGAAAGGGAACAGAGAGGGCACCGGAGTTGGAGGATGACTAAGAGACAAGGAAGGAATGTTTCTTCAGTGGCACAGAGAGAGCATGTTGTGTGCTGATGAGAATGACCGAGGTGTGAGAGAGAAAGTGGGGGATGGAGGAAAGGAGAGGAGAGAGGAAGAGAAGGGAAGGGAGAGGAGGGGAGGGGAGGGGAGGGGAGGGGAGGAAAGGGGAGGGGAAGGGAGGGGAGCCACGTGAGAAGATGTCTATGCAGGGAGGACGTCCAAGCCGCATGGAGAGGCTTCCTTTGCGGCCCAGCCGAGGTCCTGGCCAGGAGCCCACCGCCGTGGCCCGAGGTGACCTGAGAGACCGCCAGATGGCGCCAGTCCTCAGCCACTGTCACCTCCGTTCACCAAGCCTTCCCCGCTGAGGCTGCCTTCGTCTTTAAGCAGACAGAAGTCTTTCCCAACATACCTTGTTCAAATTCATAATATAGCTGCATTAAGCTGCTAAATGTGGGAGTACTCATCACCCAGGAATAGTAACCAGGGCAAACTGGCGTTCTTTGTTCTCTCCTCAAAACAGCCTGTGTGGGCACCCGTGAGTGTGCTTCCTGAATGTCCACCACAAGTCTAGTCCTGCTCCCTGCTCCACCCTTCCCGCTCCCACCGCCGAGTTCCGTGTCAGTGTGTTTGTTATTATACTTACACAACTGAACTAAAAATCATATAAGCCAATAAAGTCTTGGTATGAAAAGAGAATTATTATTATTATTATTATTATTATTATTATAAAAACTAAGGTGAATGCTTTGGAAAGAGTCAATATGGGCAATCTGATAAAAAATAATGATAGTCGAATTAGGTGTGGACAAGGTAATTGTAAGAAATTGTTGGGGGGATTTTGAATACCCCCAAAAAATTCTGCATTCAGATTGCTTTTTAATGTCTTTAAGTTCTCATTCCTTTTAAAGAAAGAAAAACTATTTATTGTCACCAATGATGTGACTCATGTGAAAAGACAAGCTGCAGCTCCGATCAGTGGAGCCATCCCTGGCCCCTCATCCAAAGACTGGCAAAGAGCTACACTTCCATATGTTTTAAGTTAAAATGAAATGTTTAATACACCTACCCTTTGACCTGGTAAATTCACTCCTGGGAATAAACCTAAGAGAAGTGAAAACACATGTCCACAGAAATCCTTCGCAAAGATGTTCAAGCAGCATTTGTCATGCTAGCCCAAACCGGAAAACCAAACACCTGTCAAGAGGAGAATGAACAAACAAATTGTGATATATTCCTACATGAAATAATACGCAACAGCAAAAAGTAATGTCTGCAACAGCGTGGGTGAATCTCACAGACATGATCCTGCGTGAGAGAAGCCAGACATGAAAGAATCCACACTGTGTGACTTCATTTATATAAAATTCTATCGCAGGAAAACTAGTCTCTAGTGACAGAACTCAGGAAATGTCACCATCTCCACAGGATCATGGCTCACACACTGTCTCCATTGGTCAAAATTGTATAGTTAAGATTAGTGTATTTTAATGCATGTAAGTTTTACCTAAAGAAAATGGAATTTAAAAACTTGAGGGATGAAGAAAAGATGAAGTTAGAGATAAAGTGAGGATGGCCGATGTTGATCATTGTTGAATGGTATGCTGATGGTATGTTATACTATTCTGATTGCTTGTGTATGTTTTGAATTTTCTATAGTAATTTCTTAAGTTAAAATGTTTAAGGTATGTGTTTCTCTCTATTATTCCCAGATTTAACCAGCCTTTTGTTGTTGTTGTTGTTGAACCAAACCAACCTTTTGATCAGCTGCCCAACTCCCTGCCCCTCAGGGGTCTCTGCCCCCCAGGCTCCCGCACACTCTCCCCAAAGGAGAGCTGAGTCCCAGCTCTACTGGGTGGTCTCACAGGGGAGCTTTGAACACCACAGCCAGGATCCGGGACTAGGGGGGGGGGGGTCGGGGGGGGGGATCCCGCTCCCTGCAGCAGTTTTGCGCTTTAAAAAGTGCAAGCCTTGACTCATGCCTTGCAACCTCGTTAGGATTTGAAGTGAGAGGTGAAGAATGTGAATCTCCATTGTCAGGCAGAGCTAACTTATGACAGCTTAGTGTCCTGACTGGAGCCTCAGACACCGCCGCCATAGCCACTGTGGAAAAGAGCTGTTCCTCCAAGTTTAGACATGCAGTTACCATACAACCAAACAATTCTACTCCTGTGTGTGTGTGTGTGTGTGTGTGTGTGTGTGTGTGTATTCCAAGTGAAAACTCATATGCACACAAAACTTATACATGCATGTTCATAGCAGCATTATTCATAATAGCCCCAAAAGTGGAAACAACCTACATGCCCATCAACTAAAGAACTGATAATATGGTCTAGCCAAACAATAGAATATTATTCAGCAATAAAAAAGAAGGAAGTATGTATACATGCTACAACATGGATGGACCTTGAAAACTTTATGCTAAGAGAAAGAAGCCAATAACAAAAATCCACATGTTAAACAATTCCAGTTACATTAAAAGTCCAGAATAGTCAAATCCATAGAGACATAAAGTACATAGTGGTTGCCTGGCACTCGCAAGGGGGAATGTAGAAGGGGGAGGAACTGCGAGATATGAGGTTTCTATGTGGGGGGATGAAATATTCTAAAATTGGTTGTGGCAATGTTTGCACAACTCTGTGAATATACTAAAAAATAATCAAAGTGTACAGTTTAAGTGGTGTATACTACATGAATTAATAAAAATATTATAAAAATACTCAATACAACAACAAAATGATGCACATGCAAGGCTGTAAATTGTTATATCTTATATAATAAAAGCCTAATATGCTAAGTGTTCGGTCGACCAGTCAGCCGTTCAACCAATCAAAGCATAATATGCTAATGATATGCTAAGGCCACTCAAATGTTCAATGTGATGTGTACTGATCACCAGGGGCAGACAGTCCACCAGTCAACCTGTTGCTATGATGTGCACTGACCACTAGGGGACAAATGCTCTGACTGGTAGGTTAGCTTCCTTCTGGGGTTGGGCCCAATAGGGACTGAGCAAGATGGACCAGATACACCCTGGAGCCTTCCCACAGTCCCTCCCTGGCTGGCCAACTTCCCACATCTTTCCTTGGCCCCAATCATGCACCACTGGGGTCCCTTAGCCTGACCTGCGCTCTCTCACAATCCTCAGGTGTTGTCAGAGAGCCCAATCCTGCAGGCTAGCCGAGGGACCCCAACTGGTGCATGAATTCATGCACTGGGCTTCTAGTGTTATTTATAAAATTTTGAAATCTGCAAGTACCTAAATGCAAGGCAAAAGGGATGGTAAAATAAATTATGTTCAGTCATATGAATAAGTATTAAGTAACTACTGTAATAATCTTTTGAATACTTATTAACACAAGGATATCTCCTGCTATAATAATAAGGGAAAAGACAAAATGTAAAATCTGCATTTAGACACACATACACATTCACTTACACAGAAAATTTACAAAAGAAAATCTACAATCAATGAAAAATGGTTAATATTGGGTAATGGGATAAATGGTGATTTGTGTTTTCTTCTCTTTTTTCTATATTCTATTTTCTGCTGCACATCCTATCTAATAAAAGAGTAACATTCATTGAAACCAGTTTGGTTCAGTGGATAGAGTGTCAACCTGTGGACTGAAAGGTCCCAGGTTCGATTCTGGTCAAGGGCATGTATCTTGGTTGTGGGCACATCCCAGTTGGGGGTGTGCAAGAGGCAGCTGATCGATGTTTCTCTCTCATCGATGTTTCAAGCTTTCTATCCCTCTCTTTTCCTCTCTGAAAAAAAACTCAATAAAATATATATATTGTTTTAAAAAGTAACATGCAAATTAACCATCACTCCACTATACCCACAAGCCACGCCCACTATCCAATCAGGAATGAGTATGCAAATTAACCCAACCAAGATGGCTGCAGCCACAGAGCTAGAGAGAGCAGGAGGCTCGAATTGCCCCCAGCGATGGAGGAAGCCAAGCTTTCCACACACCCTGGATGGCTTAGGCCTCCACTTAAGGCTACAAAGTTTCAATTATAAAAGATAAATAAATCACAACAAAAATAGCTGTGGCCAGGCCATGGTGCAAGCAGGAGTTTCAATTATAGAAGATCAATAAATCCCAGATCCTAGGGCCTCCACTTGGGTCGCAGGGGGTGTGGCCGGCCTGCAAACCTTCACAGGCCCCTCACCCAGGCCACCCCATGCTCCAAAGGAACCCTACCCTGATCCAGGACACCCTTCAGGACAAACCAGCTGCCCCCCACCCATGCACCAGGCTTATATCATAAAAGAGTAATATGCAAATTGGCCATCACTCCAACACACAAGATGTATGAGGTCAAAGATCCTGCCCCCATGTGGACACAAGATGGCTGCCACAAGATGGCCAGCATGGGAGGGCACTTAAGAGGGACCAGGCCTGCAGGGGAGGGCAATTAGGGGCAATCAGGAGGAGTAGTTAGGCATTATCAGGCTGTCAGGGGAGTGGTTAGGGAGTAATTAGGCTGGCAGGCAGAAACAGTAAGGGCAATCAGGAAGGCAGGAAGGCAAGCAGTTGGGAGCCAGCAGTCCTGGTCCCATATTGGAGAGGATGCAGGCTGGGCTAAGGAACACACACAGCCTGTGCATGAATTTTGTGCACTGGGCCTCTAGTCCTATATAATAAAAGGCTAATAGGCAAATTGTCTCCATGGACAGGAGTTTGACTAACAGGGCGTTAGATGTGTGCTAACCACCAGAGGGCAGCACAGAACATGGCTGGCTTTGGCACAGCACTGGCAGCAGGTGGCAGTTGACATGCTGCTGGCCCCAGTGGGCCCCAGTGAGAGCAGGACTGCAGCAGGATGGTGGAGCAGGAGAGCAGGTGGTACCAGACCAACACAGGTGCAAGCAAGGGCCCCAATTCCCTGCCGGTCACCTCAGAGATCAGCCCTGATCACCGGCCAGGCCTAGGGACCCTACCCATGCACAAATTTCATGCACTGGGCCTCTAGTATGTTTATAACCAATAAAAATATTTCTTAAATATTGAGAAAATATTGAGAAAGAAAGTTTATCTCCCAAACTTACTTGAAATGAATAGTCTAAAATAGGGGTGTCGACCTCAATCAGAGAAGGGGCCAAAATCTAAAATCCAGCCTAAATCGCGGGCCGAATGGTTTACTGAACAGTCATAAACTGTCATTGTGATGGAAACGCAGCGGAGTGCTGTGATGACAGCGTGGTGCGGGCCACATTGCAAGGCCTGGCGGGACGGATTTGGCCCGCGGGCCTCGTGTTTGACACATGTGGTCTAAAAGATCTGAATAGAAAATTATAGACTATGTAGTCAAAGTTTTTCATTTTACTGAAGTAACCAGAGTCCAAAATGGCTAAGTGTTCTGGCCCCTGTCAGCCATCTATGAAACTCTCCTGTTTGTCTTTCTCTTTTGATGAACCATCTACACACATTCAAAGGTAGCTCAAAAAAAAAAAAAAGATTGAGGGATAGACCTTGAGGGCATTATGCTAAGACAGAAAAAGACAATACCATACGATCTCACCTATATGTGGAATCTAAAAACAACAATACAGAACAGATTGGTTGTTATCAGAAGTTTGGGGGTGGGGGGTGCTGAGAGAAATGGGTGAATGTGGTCAAAAGGTACAAACATCCAATATGAAATAAATAAGTCCTGGGGATATAATGTACAGCATGGTGACTATACTTTAGTGTATATTTGAAAGTTGCTGAGAGTAGATCTTAAAAGTTTTCATCACAAGAACAAAAATTATAACCATGTGTGGTGATGGATGTTATCTAGACTTGTGATGATTATCTTGCAATATACACTTACATCAAATAATTATGTGATGCACCTGAAAGTAATATAAGGTTCTATGTCAGTTATATCTCAATTTTTAAAAAAAGAACTACTTCTTTTCTTGGTAGGGGAGGTGCGGGGCGGGGGACGGGGGAGGGGGGATTTCTTTCCACAAATTGGATTCTGTTCTAAAATTACTGCAAGATTAAGTAGAAAGACTCAACAGTCTCTCGCCCAGACCATTAGAGGGCACTAGCAAGTCAAGACAAGCTGAGCCCTACCCACAGTGAATAAACTACAGTGAGAGTAACCATCATTTTTTGGCATGAGAAGCAGACAAAAATGATTAAAACCATGCTGACCCTTGGATGACTGTCTTCAGCTTTTCCTGGCAAGCGATGGCTAAAGGAGTCCTTTTGAAGTGGGGCATTCTGGCCTGGCTGCAAAGCCCAATTCCTCAAGAAATGAATGACAAGAACAAGAAATGAATGACACGCCAGGAAACAGCCCCAGCAACAGCTCCCAGCTGTTTCTAGGCAGCAGCCCATAATCACCTATTTCCCCGCTCCAAGTGTGGCAGAGGGATCCCCTGGCCTTCAGCAGGCGGGGAGGCAGCACAGCTGGGAGGCTGGGAGAACACAGAATGAATGCTTCTATCAAAACCACCAGCTGCCAATGTTGCTCCTTGGGGTCCCACACTCTCCAGACAAAAAGAAGAGAATCAAGCCAGAGCCCAGTACTCCTTGGCGGAAACAAAAGCGCAGTGAAAGTTGGCGAGCCTCCCTGTTCTGAAATGATTCCCAGACAACAGTAAATTGGGAAAGTGGTCAGTGTTGAGTGGAGACACGTGGGCCTGGCTGCAAAGCCCAACTCCTCAGCTCTCTTCACAATATGTGAACATAAAATGCACAGGGTTAGGGGAAATAGGGTTCACCCATTTCCATTAAGTCCAATTAAAGAACCTTATCCCGGAAAGGCAGGGCGATACTGTAGTGCTTTAGTCTACATATGCTGGGAGAGGACCCATGTTCAAATCCCAGCTCTGTCACTCACTGATTAGCTGAACCTGTGCAAGTTACTCAGTTTTTTTCTGTGCCTCGGTTTCCTCATCTGTAAAGTGAAGACAACAGTAACAATAGTTTCTTCTTCCTACATGGCAATGAGGATTACATGGTCCCTGACACATTATTAGTGCTCAACAAATGATAGTTATTAGCTAGTGCTAGTGGTGATGGGTATAAAAGTCTTAAAATACAGAGCTTTTCTACCCTTGTTTCATAAGCCAACCCAACATCTTGGGGCCTTTATTTTGAGGAAATTCTCTCTTAATGTAAAGACCCTCAAAAAAGCTGGTAGGCAATCTATCATTCAAAACCCAGGAAAACCCCTATATCACACAACTAAAAGTTATTTCTAAAATCTGCCCTGGTCTGTATACACTAAAATATGTTCCTTTTCTCACTTAAGTTGCTGGTTGTGGAAGTTCTTCCCCAAAGGCGAATTCATCAGGGTTCAATGTGAAGGTTTATAAGTACAATGTCTACACTTTAAGTTGTTCTACCAATAGTTGAAATGCCAACTCCCCATAATTGATATGTGCTGGGATAAATACTTATATTAAGATTAATTAGTGTGGCTCATTGTATTTTCCAAAGATGGTCACAGAAGGCAAAGGAAGGTCAGAGTACTCTTGTTATTTAAGTAATTTTAATTCAAAATCATAAATATGCCAAAGTGACATATTTGAGGGCAGCCTGCCCTGAGTTCCATCTTTAATCTTGCAAAATAAGCTAAACTAAGTTTTGCTTGTATGAATGAACTGGATTCATATGCTCAGGGAATTTTCAAAGCCTATTTCCATTAATCCTTGATTCTAACGTGAGCTAATTGGCACACAACTTGTATTGTAGATACTGTGTCTGTGGCATGGACCTTCAGCTTCAGGGGGTGATGGGTGATGGTCTGTTCCTTGACCCTCTGCACTCAATGCAGAACCTGGTGAAGAAAATGATGCTGGATGGCCCCCCAGGCCCCCAAGACTATCTGATGTTGGCATTCCTCTTGAGATAGTTGGTGTAATGAGTCAGAAGTAGCTTCTTGACCAAGCTGCTGTAGATGGCCCATGACGGGATCAGGCTCAGAAAGCTCGCCTTAAATAGACAAAAACATGAGTGTCTGGGTGAAAAGAAGAGCAAGGAAGTTAGAACTAAAACATCTCAGTTTATATTTATCATTTCAAAAAAATATTTCTTCTGACTACTGAAGTTAAGTCCTAAAATCTCCTAGTAAAGTCATGTGTCACTTAACAAGAAGGATTCATTCTAAGAAGTGCATCATTCAATGATTGCATCATTGTGTGAACATCACAGAGCATACTTACACAACCCTAGATGGTACCTCCTCTTGCATGCCTCGGCTGTGTGGTGTAGACTATTGCTTATAGGCAACAGCCTATACAGCACATTACTGTACTGAATGCCATAGGTGGTTATAACACAATGATAAGTATTTGTGTATCTAAACATGGAAAAAGTATACTTAACATTTTTAAATATGGTTACAATATGGTAGAAAAGATAAAAAATGTACATCTGTATAGGACACTTAGCATGAGTGGCACTCATAAAACTACAGCTGCTCTGGGTGAGTCGGTGAGTGAGTGGTGAGTGAATTAGAAGGCCCACTACATTACTGTTTGCTGTGGAAACTTTTCATCACTATATAGTTAAGATACACTAAATCTATTTTTAAGGATTTAATTCTTCAATAATGAATTAAGCTTAGCTTGCTTTAACTTTTCTATTTTATAAAATTTTTAGTATCTTTAGCTTTCAATTCTTCTGCAATAACACTTAGCTCCAAACACAAACACATTTTATAACTGTACAAAATTAATTTTTCTTTATATCCTTATTCTATAAGTTTTTTTTTCCTGTTTTTAAATTTAATTTTTTCCCTTTTTAAACTTTTTTGTTAAAAACTAAGATACATGAAATACTATGCTGCTATAAAAATAAAAAAAAAAGAACTCTTAACACTCATAACAACATGGATGGACCTGGAGAGCATTATGCTAAGCCAGTGGTCAGCAAACTCATTAGTCAACAGAGCCAAATATCAACAGTACAACGAATGAAATGTTGTCTTTTGATAGCCAAGTTTTTTTAACTTAAACTATATAGGTAAGTACATTGTTATTAGCTTAATTGGAGTACTTTTAGACTGGCCTTTGCTAAAAACTCAAGGGGCCAAAGAGCCACATGTGGCTTACGGGCCGCAGTTTGCCGACCACTGTGCTAAGCAAAAAAAAATTAGCCAGTTGGAGAAAGATAAATATCATGAGGTCGCACTCATTTGTAGAATATAATGAACAACATAAACTGATGAACAGAACTAGATCCAGAGACATAGAAGCATTGAACAGACCGTCAAACCTCAGAGAGAAGGGGGAGGGGGAAGAGATCAACCAAAGGACTTGTATGCTTGTAGATAAGCACAACCAATGGACACAGATAGGAGGGTGAGGGCATGTGCTGGGGGTGGGAGCAGCCAGGGAGAGGTCAATGGGGGGAGCTCTGGAGCCTCCTTCCTTTCTGAGGGAGAAGTGAGGCATCCAGGGGTGAGACTTCCTGGCTTTGGGGGAGCGGGCCTGGGGGCTGAGCATGGGCCTCCAATGCCTCCGAAGAGCTGGCTCAGCCTGCAAGGGCCTCCTGCACACGTTTCGAGAGGGAGAAGTTATCAATTACCAGGATTTCATGGGTGAGGCAGCCGCAGGTTTCATTGCCAAATGTGACATAATTGAGTGATTCTTTAACAAACTCATCAGCAGTCTTGGTTATCAGGCTGGTGTTGAGGTTCTTTGTCATTGGGGTTGAAACAGCATAGGGGGTCAGCACCTACAATGGGAAAGAAAGCCATAACACAGCAGTAATCTGCCCATCCCTGGGAAGCCAACCCCCACCTCCCCATCCCTTCCTTTCCCAACTCCGGCCGTCCTGTCAGAAGACACAGGAAGGGGGAGCTGCAAAGACACAGAAGTGGCACAGAGCTGGCGACCAGCCCCTGGTTTGCCTTTGGCACTAACACCAAGGGAGACTCAGCCACACACCACTGTGCCCGTGTGCACACGGCTGAGGCATGAGCCAGCTCTCCAAGCATGGTTGCCAGGCTTTGGAGTAAAAGTGTAGGACACTCAGTTCAAACAAATCCAGGAAAACAGCAGCAACAACAAAATTCAGTAGAACAGGGGGAGACCAAATGGCGGTCGAATAGGCAGACAGGTCCTGCGCCTTCTCCTGGAGCATATAGAAGAAACAACTAAATCGAGTAACATCCACCCGGAGTTGGTGAATTGAGCACAGCTGGTGAGACAATCCGTGGCTGGAAAGGACAGAGGACATCTGGAGCAAGTTTTTCTCTCTCCTTTCTTTTTACTCCTTATTAAAAATTGATCTTCCTTATCTGCTTTATTGGCATGTTACTATTATACTAGTCTCTGCTGGCTTACTCATATATCCAATTTCCTCTCCCCTTCTCCAAGTCTATGTGCACTTCTCTTTTCTCTTTCTTCACTGGCCAATTTTTTATGCATTTGTTTTTCCTCGATTGCTCTCTTCTTCTCCTAATCGCTTAATTAGTTTAATTCACCAAACTCAAGCCTAAATAGCTGAATATGCAGAGAGATTAAAGAAAAGGAATAATTTTTTATTATTTTGTTTTTTACTTTTCTTCTTATCCACTCATTCTCTTTTTACCTCCTCTATATTGAACTGTAGCCATTCCCCCATTCATTCAATTCCTTTACCTTACCTTCTGGATATAAGCTCTGCCTCTTTGGATTCAGTTCCCCTGTTTTTTTCTGGGTGTTATTGGTTTGAATTTTTTGGTTTATTTGTTTGTTTTTGTGGAGTTTTCTCCCCATATTTGTATATTTTCCCCCTTCTTTTTTCTTTTTTTTATTTTCTCTCTTGCCTCTTTCTTCTTCTCAATATAATTTTTGCACTTTTTTCTCTCCCCTAATTCTCTTTTCTCTGGTGGTCACTTTTACTGGGGTTATCAGTGCCATGAATACATTCATGTTTTGTCCCCTCTGTGTCGTGTCTTATTGAGTTCTATTTTGTGCCTTTCAGTCAACATGGTAGAGAGTGAACCACATAACCAGACACTCTAAGAGGATCAAAAATGGAGAGACAAAGAAACAGACCCCATATGAAAGAAAAGGAGGACTCACAAGAAAAGGAAGTAAACAAAATGAAGGCAAGCAATTTGTCAGAGAAAGAATTCAGAGCAATGTTCATAAGGACACTGAAAAAGATGGAAGACAAATTCAACAACATGTTTAAGAACCCAGAGGAAATGAAGAAGAACCTAGAAGAAATGAATAATGACATAGCTGTGATAAAGAACACAATAGAAAGCATCAACAGTAGACTAGACGAAACTGAGGACTGAATCAGCAAGCTAGAATACAAGGTACAAAGAAACACCCAAAAAGAGCAGCAACTGGGGGGGGGGGGGGGGGGGGCGGCAACTTAAAAAGCAGGAGAAGAGCTTTGGGACAACATGAAACAAAACAACATATGCATAACAGGGGTATCAGAAGGTGAGGAAGAGAAACAAGGAATAGGAGACCTGTTTGAAGAAATAATGACAGAAAACTTCCCAAACTCACACAAGTCCAAAAAGCACACAGAGTCCCAATCAAGAGGAACCCAAAAAGATGGACACCAAGACACATCATAATTAAATTTGCAAACACCAACAACAAACTAAGAATGTTAAAGGCTGCCAGAGAGAGACAGAAAGTTACCTATAAGGGATCTCCCATTAGACTAGGGGTGTCGAACTCAATCAGAGAAGGGGCCAAAATCTAAAATCCAGCCTAAATCGCAGGCCGAATGGTTTACTGAACAGTCATAAACTGTCATTGTGATGGAAACGCAGCAAAGTGCAGTGATGACAGCGCGGTGCGGGCCACATTGCAAGGCCTGGTGGGACGGATTTGGCCCGCGGGCCTTGTGTTTGACACATGTGCATTAGACTATCAACTGATTTCTCAACAGAAACACATCAGGCCAGAAGGGAATTAAATAAAATATACAAAGTGATGCAAAGCAAGGGACTGAATCCAAGAATACTTTACCCAGGAAGGTTATTATTCAAAATTGAAGGTGAAATAAGGAGCTTCACAGACAAAAAATAGCTGAGGAAGTTTATTACCACCAAGCCACCAATGCAAGAAATGCTAAAGGGATAGAAGAAGAAGAAGAAGAAGAGAAGAGAAGAAGAAGAGAAGAAGAAGAAGAAGAAGAAGAAGAAGGAGAAGAAGGAGGAGGAGAAGAGGAGGAGAAGGAGGAGGAGAAGGAGGAGGAGAAGGAGGAGGAGAAGAGAGGAGGAGGAGAGGAGAAGGAGGAGGAGAAGGAGGAGGAGAAGGAGAAGGAAAAGGAGAAGGAGGAGAAGGAGGAGGATAAGGAGGAGGAGAAGGAGGAGGAGAAGGAGGAGGAGAGGAGATGTCTCATATTCTTATTCCATATGTCTTATCGTCTTCGGTTCTTCGTATTCTTGGCTTCTTCTTCCTTCTTCTTCGTTCCGCCCAGTATCCTATGTATCCGTCTACTTCTCAGCTCCTCTGCCTCTCAGCGTCTCCTCATCAATCCTCCTCCTCCTCCTCCCTCCTCATGCCAAAGCCTCATCCTCCGCCTCCTCTAGCCTCCCTGCCTCCTACTCCTCAGCCTTTCCCACCTTCCCTCCCAGCCTCCCTCGCTCCCCCTTGTTCCCATTACTCCCCCCCTTTCTTTCTTCCCTCCACTTCCCACTGGTGATTAAACTCCAGTAAAAGTTCTTAAGCCCTGGCCGGTGTGGCTCAGTGGATAGAGTGCCAGCCTTCGGACCCCAGGCTCCCAGATTCGATTTTGGTCAAGGTCACGGCCCTCAGTTGCAGGCTCCTCCCAGCCCTGGCCCTGGTCAGGGCACCTGCAGGAGGCAACCCATTGATGTGTGTCTCTCTCATTGATGTTTCTCTCTGTCTCTCCCCCTCTCTTTCATTCTCTCTAAAATCAGTGGGAAAATATCCTTGGGAGAGGATTAAAAAAAAAAAGTTTATAAAAATGTGTCTGGGGCGAAACTGGTTTGGCTCAGTGGATAGAGCGTCGGCCTGCAGACTGCAGAGTCCCGGGTTCGATTCTGGTCAAGGGTATGTACCTTGGTTACAGGCACATCCACAGTAGGGGGTGTGCAAGAGGCAGCTGATGGATGATTCTCTCTCACCGATGTTTCTAACTCTCTATCCCTCTCTCTTCCTCTCTGTAAAAAAATCAATAAAATATATTTTTAAAAAAGAATAAAAATGGTGACAAACAAGTACCTATCAATAACAACCTTAAACATAAATGGATTAAATGCTCCAAACTAAAGTCACAGGGTAGCTGAATGGATAAGAAAACATGATCCATATATCTGCTGTCTATAAGGGACCCACCTCAGAACAAAGGACTCACACAGACTGATGGTGAAGAGATGGGAAAAAAAATTTCAGGTGAATGGAGATGAAAAAACAGTGTGGGTAGCAATACTTATATCTAACAAAATAGGCCTCAAAGAGGAGGCCATAACAAGAGAAAAGAAAGGCCACTTCATAATACTAAAGGGAGTAATTCAACAAGAGGATATAACTCTGGTAAACAAATAACACCCAATATAGGAGCACCCAAATACATTAAAAAAAAAAAAAAAAAGTCTGGAAGATATTAAGAGAGAGATCAACAGCAGTACAGTCATAATAGGGGACTTTAATACTCCATTAATGCCTCTGGATAAATCTTCCAAATAAAAAATCAGCAAAGAAATATCAATCCTAAATGACTCACTAGATCAGATGGAATTAATTGACATCTTCAGAACATTTCACCACAAAGCTACAGAACATACATTCTTCTCAAGTACACATAGGTTATTTTCAAAGATAGACCACATATTGGGACACAGGCAAAGTCTCTTCAAATTCAAGAAGACAAAAATCATATCAAGCATCTGTCAGATCACAATGGCAAAAATTAGAAATAAACTACAATTAAAAAATGAAAAAAAGCAAGCACTTGCAGGCTAAATAGCATGTTATTAAACAATGATTGGGTTACCAAAGATATCAAATAAGAAATAAAAAGCATCCTTATAGCAAATGACAATGAAAATACAACAATCCACAATCTATGGGACAGAGTGAAAGCAGTCCTGAGAGGGAAGTTCATAGTTCTACAGGCCTACCTCAAAAAACAAGAAAAAAATGGTAATAAATTATCTAACCTTACAACTTAAAGAATTAGAAAGAGAGCAACAAGAAAAGCCCAGAGTGAGCAGAGGGAAGGAAATAATAAAAATCAGAGCAGAAATAAACAACATAGAGACACACAAAAAATACAATCAATAAAACTAAGAGCTGGTTCTTTGAAAGGATAAACAAAATCGATGAACTTCTAGCCAGGCTCACCAAGAAACAAAGAGAGAGGACCCAAATAAACAAAATCAGAAATGAACTAGGTGAACTAACAACACACCCCACAGATATACAAAGGGTTGTAAAAAAATTAAAAAAAAAATGCCGAAACCGGTTTGGCTCAGTGGATAGAGCATCAGCCTGCAGACTGAAAGGTCCCAGGTTTGATTCCAGTCAAGGGCATGTACCTTGGTTGAAGGCACATCCCCAGTAGGGGGTATGCAAGAGGCAGCTGATCGATGATTCTCTCTCATCGATGTTTCTAACTCTCTATCCCTCTCTCTTCCTCTCTATGAAAAATCAATAAAATATATATTTTTTAAAATACTATGAACAACTCTACTCCAAAAAACTGGACAACCCAGACAAAATGGACACATTCTTAGAAAAATATTAGCTTTCAAAATTCAATCAGGAAGAATTTAAAAAAACTTAATAGGCTGATAACTATCAATGAAATTGAAACAGTAATAAAATAAAAAAAAAATCTTCCAGCAAATAAAACCCTGGTCTGAATAGCTTCAGAAGGGAGTTCTAGCAAACATTCAGAGAATAACTAAAATCTATCCTCCTCATACTATTCTAAAAAATTCAAGAGAAAGGCACACTTCTAAGCTCTTTCTATGAAACCAGCATTACCCTAGTTTCAAAACCAGATAAAGACACCACAAAGAAAGAGAACTCAGGTCAATATCCCTCATGAACATAGATGCTAAAATACTCAACAAAATTCTAGCAAATCAGGTCCAGCATTACATTAGAAAGTTCATACACCATGACCAAGTGGGATTTATTCTGGGGATACCAGGAAGGTACAATATCTGCAAATCAATAAATGTGATAAATCACATAAACAAATTGAGAGACAAAAATCACATAATCATATCAATTATTACAGAAAAAATTAGACAATATTAAACATCTTTTCTTGATTAAAAAAAAATACCTCTCAGCAAAGTGGGAATAGAGAGATCATATCTCAACATAATAAAAGCCTTATATGACAAACCTACAGCCAACATCATACTCAATGGGCAAAAACTAAAACCATTTCCCCTAAGAACATGAACAAGACAGGGTTGCCCACTTTCACCACTCCTGTTCGATATAGTACTGGAACTGCTAGCCAAAAAATAGTAATCAGACAAAAAGAAAAAAAAGAAAAAGCATCCAAATTGGAAAAGAAGATGTAAAACTGTCATTATTCACAGATGGCATAGTATTGTACCTAGAAAACCCAAAGGCTCCATCAAAAAACTATTAGACTTAATCAATGAATTGGGCAATGTACAAAATTAACACCCAGAAATCTATGGCTTTTTTATACACCAATAATGAACTCACAGAAAGAGAAACTAAAAAATAAAAAAATAAAAATAATCCCATTTACCACTGCAACAAAAAAATTAAAATACCTAGGAATAAATTTAAATAAGGAGGTAAAAGACCTGCACTCAGAAAACTACAGGACATTAAAAAGAGAGATAGAGGAAGACATAAACAAATAGAAGAACATACCATGTTCATGGATTGGTAGAATCAACATCATTAAAATGTCCATACTACCCAAAGCAATTTAGAGATTCAATGCACTCCCATTAAAATATCCCCATTAAAATATCATTAACTCCCCATTAAAATACTATTGGCATATTTCACAGGCCTAGAACAAACTCTTCAAAAATTCATCTGGAATTTTTAAAAAAGACCTCGAATAGCCAAACAAAGAAGGCAAAAGCATACAATGGAGTCAAGACAGTAATACTTTTAAAATGTTTTAAAAATTCAGTATAACTAAGTCCCAAGTACTCGGTGCGATATACTTACATTTAAATTTTTATTTATTTATCTGAAATTCAGATTTTATTGGGTGCTCTGTATTTTATCTGGCAACCCTCTCTCAGACGTGTGTTTCTAATGCACACAGCCAACGATGGGGCAGCTAAAGCCCCTGGACTGCACGTTCACGACCCCCTCTTTCCACCACGGCCCCCACACCTGGCAGGAGGCTTACTAGTACTTTCTCCCAGACACGGGGATCTTGGCACCTTCAGAGAAAAAAGGTCCGTGCTTGTTTCCTTGGTTTTACTTTTCTCTCATCGCGTTTGCCGTTTTCATCGTGTCCTCTTTTCTTCACTTCACCCTTGACAGGACACTGTTCGTAAGTGAATCGAGTTGTGAATCTGTCAACGCGACCGAATGGGCCTCCGTGGAAATGGACGCTATCGCCGTTAATTGGCAAAACACTTTCTTCCAAAGATCTCACGTGTTGCTCTTGGAGAGATACAGGAGCAGGCATTCCCAGCCCGTTTCCAGATGGGGAAATAGTGAGTGTTTTCATTCCTACCCTGGGATTTGGTTCACAAAACACCTCATTGTGGAGCACGGGAGCTTCATAAACGGTGGTGGGATTTGCATACTTGTTCGTGGCTTAGATCTCTAAAAGAGCCCAGAGAAGTGAGCAGGCATGGTAAGGCCCTTTTTACAGATGGGGAGACTGAGGCTCTCAGAGTCTCAGCAGGTTTTCCAGGATCACTCACTGGCAAGTGGCAGAGCTGGGATCTGAAAATCAAGCTGGAGTCTATAGTGCCTGCTTCATTGCCCAACTTAACAAATCTTTATTGAGCGCCAATTACATAAGTGTTTGGAATGGCCAGTGGTTTTGAAAGGTCACAGAGCCTTCTCGCCTCCTCTCACTGGCTAGGAGAGCAGCTTCGAGGCTCCTATATCCAGGAAGGGGCTCCCTGCCCTCCCCCACCTCCCCCCACCCTGCTGCCCCATGGGACCCACTCTCTTGGCAGCCCCAGCCTCTCTCACCACAATTCTCAAGATCATGATGATGCTAAGACTGTCATACGACTGGTAAGCAAGTAGCTCTGGTAAACATTAGTGTGGTTCACCAAATATTTTTAGTCCTTTTCTCCTCCAGACCCAAGACAGAATTGCACATGGTTGGGTGGGACCATGTGACCAGATCTGGCCAATGAGTATGAACAGAAGTGACAGGCGTCTTTTCTGATCCAGAGCCCTTCGTTATCAAAGCAAGACGGTCTAGAACCGTTGCCACGTTTCCCTGGCATGTCAGCTCACCCGTGGCCGCGTTATAAATTAACCAGCTATTCCCAAGGAGCAGCTGCTCCACCCGCCGGTCGGTCCCTGCCTCACTACCCTGAGCTGATCCGCTGGCAGCTCCCAGGCAATGCCCATCATGAATGAGAATTGAATCCTGAGGTTGGAAGTCAGTGGGCTGTTAAGGGTTATTTTTTTTACTGCAGCGAGTAGCTTAGATGGGGTAGCCCTTTTGCAAAAGGAATCTGTCTTCAGCTGGAAGCTGGAAGATGGACAGGAAGGAACAATCCCTGCTGGGCGAGCCTTCAGTTCAGCAGAGCGAAGAGCCGGTGGTCAGCGGCATGGTGTGCTGTTCCCGTCACTGAGTGGCGGGAAGCCGATGTTAACTGCAAAGTTCTCACAATTAATTCAAATCTGTCTTTTGAGTAAGCTTTGTCTATAGCCGGCTAATTTATAATGCAGCCACCTGAGACAGCCTCACACCCGCGAGCATTTTAACTGAGAATCCACGTGCACACCCATAATTTCAAAGATGTCACAGTGACCCCGAGCTGGTTCGGCTCAGTGGATGGAGCATTGGCCTATGGACTCAAGGGTCCTAGGTTCGATTCCTGTCAAGGTGGCCTATGGACTCAAGGGTCCTAGGTTCGATTCCTGTCAAGGGCATATGCCAGGATTGTGGACTCGATCCCCAAGTAGGGGGAGTGCAGGAGGCAGCCAATTAATGGTTCTCTCTCATCGTTGATGTTTCTAGCTCCTTCTCCCTCTCCCTTTCTCTCTGAGAATATATATATATATATATATATATATATATATATATATATATATATATATATATATATAATTTTTTTTTATTATTTTTTTTAAGATGTTACGGTGAGTGAGCCTTTCCACTTCTGATAGTATGCCGTACAACTTCCTCCCAGTCAACAAAACCTCTGCAAACACACCTTTTATCCCAGGTCCTGGAAACCTGAAACCACTGAACTCCGTGTTGCCGAGCCACCCACATGCACACTGCTGCCACAGGATGTCACATCGCTCAGCCTGCAGGTGGCAGCGACAGCCCAGTCTGTGTGTGGCTGTGGGTGAAAGGGGAGGCAGGGCCCCTCTTTCCCGCTACGCAGAGCCAGGGGTGAGGATCCGGGCCCAGCACAGAGGAGCAGCCAGCAGACCTGGCTCTGCCCACCCCTTCCAACATGGCCAGTGCCCAGTGCTCTCGTTCCCCTCCACCATCCTCCCACATGAGCCTCCTGTGCCGCCAGCAGAGGGAGGCTGGCCGAGCAGGCCCCAATCTCCGGTGGGATGCAGCCTCAGGCAGCCAGAGGGGCGACAGCGCTCCTGGGCACTCACTCACCCGCCCCGTTTCCTGCTCCAGCCCAGGGCACCGCAGAGGGTGGCAGCAGGCGCAACTACAGTGGCACAGCGGCCACCGGCCACCGCATGGATCGCAGGAACCCCATAGTGTCACCCAGAGACCACACCGCCCCGCCTCCCGGTGCACATCACCACCAATCCTGCAGCCGGCAGGGGCCCCGCTCCACCGGCTCCCGGAGCCCCTTCGCACGGACTGGGAACTGCTGGCCTCACCTGGATAATAACCCCCTTCTCCTTGTACTCCTCCTGCAGGGCCTTGGAAAAGGTGCACACAAAAGCCTGGAGCGAGAAGGAGAAACACATCAGGGCCCGGAGCTCGCTTTCTCCGTCAGAACCAGAGGGCCCCGCGGGAGCCCGCCACGTGTTCTCAAAACGTGGCCGCCTCTCTGGTGCCAGTTAGGACGTCATTTCTTGGTCTGAGAAGAGATCCCTCAGTGAACGGGAACCTACAGGTGGGGGGTAAACGCGTACCTCGGGCCACTACACATAAATGACCCAACAGGGGGTGCTGTCCTTGTGCAGAGCACCCCCTCCTCCCCCCCACCCCGACTTTGTTCTTAAGAGGAAGGCACGAGGACGCCCGGCAGGGAGGAGACCACAGCGGACAGCAGGGCTCCCGGGCAAGAAGGTGAGTGAGAGCTGGGGGCGGGGCTGCACCTGCTTCCCTCTCCTCCCTCCCCACCCCCCACCCCAGCCCCCGTGCTGCTTCAGGCTGTGCCTTCCTCTAATTTGCACCCCAACCCCTGCTGACTAGCTCTGTCCTGCACACAGGAGAGGGCCTCCCTGCGATCTGTCCGCGGGCTGGCCAGGTGGTCCAAAGGAAAACGGCAACCGGGAGGACAGGGGAGGGAGGAGGAGCCTGGAGCCTGGAGCGCCGGCTCTCTACCGCCCTCGACCGCTCACCTTGGAAGCCGAGTACATGGAGTAGAGAGGCCAGGGGAAGAGGGCCACCCCGGAAGAAATGTTCAGGACGAGCCCTTTCCTCCTAAAAGGCAAAGGAGCTACGTTTCAGGGGCTGTGCTGCCTGAGGGTTCCGTGAGAGGGAAGAAAACCCAGGGGCTCGTGGGAGCGCCGGGAAACTCCTCTCTGCTTCCCTCGGGCCGCGGCCCCGCAGTGGGGTCCCTGGACAGTCAGTGGGCATCAAGCCCCCCCCCCAGAAACGCAGGAGCCCGCTGAGCTCAGACCGGAGGGCGGCCACAGCGCTCAGGGCCATCTGCCCATGAAGACGACCCACAAGGCAGAGGCCGTCAGTCTCGGGTGGAACTGGGTGGCCGACCATCTGCACACACAGGCACCCTCACCGGGCTCGGGCTCCCTAATTACCCTTCGGAAATGTAATCCTCTTTAACCCACCCCAACGAGGTGGGTTCAATTCAGAAAAACCACGAGACTGCACATTCGAGTGCCAGGGCGTTCCTCGAGGGAGGACTAAGCCCTCGGCCAACGGCTGTGCATGAGCCCCGCCCAGCTGTGTGACCGGGCGACGAAGACCTGGAATACAGGGAGGCGCTGATGGGCGCGGATTTTCACCCCGAACTGGAGTACTCGTTCTGATGACGAAGAGGTGGTCCTGGTCTCAGGCCAACTTCTGAAGTTTCTTTTAGGCTCAACGGAAGTTAAATGTTTAGTACAATGTGTGCTGAATCCGCTGTTCTCCACCTCCCTCCAGTATATGTTACACTTGGCCTTGTGTGTTTGCAAAGTGCCCGGGGCAGAATGTTATCTCCCCAGTAATGCCCGCGTCCTCTCTTCATAGTTAAAGCAGCAGCCAGAGGCGCCCCAGCCCCGGCCTCCACACCCGCCAACGGCCAGGCCGGGAGCCGTGCGCTCCACGCTGTTCCAAAGGAAGGCCTTACCTCGCCTCCATGTGTTTCAGAATGAGCTGGGTCATCTACAAGAGAAGGTCAGAGTTAAGCCTTGACAAAGAAACTAAAGAGCAATCAGTGGGCGGTGCAACCTGGGGGAGCGGGTGTGGGAGGAAGCCGGGGAACTGCCTAATCTTCTCAGGTGGCCACTCGCATCGGAGGTCATTCTGGCGACTCGGGTCTGGCCGGAGACCAAGGACGCAACCCAGACACGTGGCCAACTGCTCAGAGGCCTCTGCTTTCTCCTCCTGAAGCTCAAGCCTTTCTGCAAAATGAGGGCAGTGAAAAATGATGGAAATTGCCCTGGAGGGGGGTCAGCACTGAGGTTCCCGGATACTCTCTCCCCAGGAGACGGGCAAGCAGAGGCTGCAAGTCACAAACCTCAGCATGAGTGAGGACCTGGGGCCGTCAGGACATCGCAGGAGTCCATGAGCATCACAGATACCAGGAATGAGATGGAGGACACCTGTCCATCCAACAGCGGCCGCATAAGCAACCTGCAAGCGGTCTGTGATAGCTCCCCAGACAGACATGTCTGTCTGTCCGTCTGTCTGCCTGTCTGTCGGAATTATAACTGTGTTGGGAAGTCCCTTCCCCTCCCAACCTTCTGCCCAAAAGAGGTCTTTTCTGCAACTTCTGGAGCTTAGACATCTCATTAAAAAGCTTTTCACACCGTAATTGCAAGGCACACTTTTTAAGAATTAAGGAGGAGGCAATTGTGTGGACTAACGTGTTCTCAAAAGTACAACGGAGTGGGCTGGGCCCTGTCCGGGGAGCAGGTTTGAGACAGAGAGGAGCCAAACGGGTGGGTGAGGCAGAGAAATCAAAAGGCCTGGGGCCAGGAGACCAGCTCTGCCAGCCTCTGCACGTGGCCTGGAGCCGGAGAGCTCTCAGGGGGCTCTGTCTCTGCCACACCCCCATCTGCAGGGCCCCCAGAGCGTGGTGGGGGGTGGTCCCCAGAACCCACAGGACTGCCTCCTGGAACCCTGGACTTGAAGGGAGGCGAGGAAAAGATGCGGGCTGCATTGTTGTCACCCATCCTTGGCTTTCTCAACTTCACTGAGGAGCATGCGCCAGCATGTCCTCAAAGCCTCCAGATGAATTCTCCAGCCCGTGGTCGGCAAACCGCGGCTTGTGAGCCACATGCGGCTCTCTGGCCCCTGGAGTGTGGCTCTTCCGCAAAATACCACGTGCGGGTGCGCACGTACAGTGCGATTGAAACTTCGTGGCCCATGCGCAGAAGTCGGTTTTCGGCTCTCAAAAGAAATTTCAGTCGTTGTGCTGTTGATATTTGGCTCTGTTGACTAATGAGTTTGCCGACCACTGCTCTAGCCTCACTGGGGAGGAATCCCAGTTAGAGAGAGGACATCAGGTTTGTGAGTCTGTCTCACAAAGCTCCCAATATTTAGTCTCTGATCTCGCCTTCCTTTTGCCCGAAAACTCATCTCCCATCCCCGCCCTTGACAGGGGTCTCTACTATTTCCAGATGGCTCCATAGATACTTGTCCTGCCTCCCACCAGCATGGACAACTGGGGTGGCATGCTTACAAGCTAACCTTCTGTGTGTGTTTTCTCTGTTATTTAGAGAAGTTAGTGTCTGACAATATATAAAATAATTTTTTAGCAAATCAAAGCATTCCTCGGCTAAAGGAGTCGGGGTTATCAAATGTATCTGGGAAGCTCTGTGATCACATGGGCCAAGAGGGCAAGAACCACTCACAATAATGTGAAAGATTTCAGTGATGAGCCTACCGACAACAGTTAGAAATATAAAACTTACAATTATAACAGCTGGGAGTTTGAAAAGCTATTGATTGCTCAGCCTAAAAGAATATGTGTGCCAATCAACAGTGGGCAGACTATGTAAAATACCACTATGCCTACAGAAAAACAAAAACCACTGGTAAGCCGAAACTGGTTTGGCTCAATGGATTGAGCATCAGCCTGCGGACTGAAAAGTCCCAGGTTTGATTCCGGTCAAGGGCATGTACCTTGGTTGCGGGCACATCCCCAGCAGGGGGTGTGCAAGAGGCAACTGATCGATGATTCTCTCTCATTGATGTTTCTAACTCTCTGTCCCTCTCCCCTCTCTCTTCCTCTCTGTAAAAAAATCAATAAAATTAAAAAAAAACAAAAACCACTGGTAAAAACAGTTATTGTCAGCCCAACTTATCCACCTGAAAAACATCTTTTTTTTTTTTCTCTACTCAGCACCCATCTCCTCTCCTTAGGTCGAGAGCATCTGATTCTCCTTTGGGAAGGCCGTCCTCCACGGCCAGTCCACATTTTCAAGATGAGATTGAGCCTCCTGCTGCTCCCCAACTGGCATCCGGACCCAGGAAGCCAGGTCTGAGGAATGGCCACAGGGTGCCAGGAGCAGCTGTGAATTCTGGGACCTGAGCCAGGGGCCTGGGTTTAGTGGGGGCTCAGAGCCCAGGGTTCACTCACAAGCCATTTAGAGGGTTCCTGTCACTCAGAGGAAAGGAAACAACGTTCACACAAAAGTGCCATCTGCTCACCAGGCAGTGGCTGGTCTGCTCCTAAGCAGCACCTTTGCCCTGGCTGCCCGCCCAGAGGGCGCCTGCTCCCCGCTCTGTCCAGGGCACAGTCAGGACAGCTCCGTGGCTGTCGTGCCTGCAGGTGCTTGTCTGAACAGCACCTGGCCCGATGCAGTGCCACACTTTTCTGGCAGATGAGGAGTCTGAGATTCCAAGGAGTTAGACAGCATGCCCCACGCTGCCCACCAACGGGAGGCTGAGCTGGAGTCAGAAATACATGAATTCCCACTCGGCAAGGACTTACGGAACAAGAGTCCATAAAAACCATGCCCTGTGTCCTTTTTTTTACAAATAGAGCGGCTTTCCCTCTATTTACTAGAATAAAATC
Organism: Pipistrellus kuhlii; assembly: GCF_014108245.1. Classification (NCBI taxonomy): domain Eukaryota; kingdom Metazoa; phylum Chordata; class Mammalia; order Chiroptera; family Vespertilionidae; genus Pipistrellus; species Pipistrellus kuhlii. Next base: position 4,163,599 of record NW_023425536.1, on the reverse strand, counting down.
AGAGGAAGGGATTGAATTTTTTTTTTTTTTAAAGTCACCTTGGAATCCAGAATCAGCTTCAGAATCGCCAGGTCTAATATGTTCTGGCATGTGGCAAAATGGAAGGCAGAAACAGGCCTTACACATGAGGCAGAATGAATCCCTCACTGCACTTGAGGAAAACAGAATGAGAAAGCTAAAAGGCCATTTCATTGCCAAAACCGGTTTGGCTCAATGGATAGAGCGTCAGCCTGCAGACTGAAAGGTCCTGGGTTCGATTCCAGTCAAGGGCATGTATCTGGGTTGCGGGCACATCCCCAGTAGGAGGTGTGCAAGAGGCAGCTGGTCGATGTTTCTCTCTCATCGATGTTTCTAACTCTCTAACCCTCTCCTTTCCTCTCTGTAAAAAATAAAATTTAATTTAATTTAATTTAAAAATAAATAAACAAATAAAAATAAAAGGCCACTCCACGGCTGCACAGTCAAGTGCAGTTCAACCTCAGAGACTCTCCTTCCACAGGGAAAAGGTCAAGGGTCCCGAGTTGCCACAGGTCGGCAGCTGCTCCATGTTAATGCTCTCAGCACACACACTGATCACATACCTTCACTACCGAGGTGATGTTGCAATGGACGAGGCTCTGTAATAAATAACCATAACCACAAATCAGCTGAGACATTCTCTGGACATGCAGTCGGTGCTAAAGAAACATAAAGAGGGCGAGGGCACGTGTCTGAGCTGTTCCCTCACTCACTCCGGCAAATTCGGCTCCTAATGGATGTTCAGCAGCATGCACTAGGGCTGGGAAACACCTGATGTCCCACTGTGCTTCTGGACAGTGTGATCCTGAATAGAAGTTACAGAGTTTGCTCGAAAAATGTAAAGAGGAATGTGGACACAGCTTTTCCAAGGGAGATGGTTAATCTCCAGCTGGAGGAAGAGGGTGGCGTGCGTGGGCCTAAAGGACAGCAGCAGAGAGAACAGAAAGGTCAGTGGCTGTATGATAAGGCAGAGGCTCTGGGCTACAGAGGCCAGAGAAAGGAATCAGTAGAGTCTCCCAAGACAGACAGAGAGGGAAGGGAGGGAGACATAGAAATGGGCAAAAGCACAGATATGAATAGAGGAAGAAGCAAGAATGGCATCTGCAAGAGAAACCAAGATGGTGGCATAGGGTAGACACCTGAATGCAGCCTACCACAACAATTTTAAATTTAGAATTGGAAAACAGGGGAGGCATTGCCCTGAAGCACTGGACAGCTGGCTGAGAGGAGGCTCTGCCATCTGGGAAGGAAAGAGAAGGCGCACTGAGCCTCAGAAACTGTGAAGGTGCGGAGAACTGTGCGGTGGCAGAGTTCACTACTGGCTTACTCCAGGCACACAAAGAGGGCGGACAGCTAATGTGCGGCTGGCTTTCTTGTTCCAAAGGAAAACAGAATCACTCTATTGCTCTGATAGACGGCCCCAGTCATGGAGAGGCCAGACTGTCAGGCAACGGGCAGAGATCTCTCAGAGGTGTGTGAAGCCAGTGGCCATTACTGCGGGACTTGGGGAGGGGCCTACAGGAAACCAAAGCTTGTCTGCACCACCCTGAGACTCCACCCCATCCAAGCTGAGCACAGAAGCTCTCCCAGAGGCTGGCTTTCTCTAAGCAGGGACTGACCAGAATCCAAAGCTTGTCTGTGCCTTTACCAAAGAGGTGTGCACGCCTGCAACCAATCTTGCGAGACTCACCACGAACAGGACTTTCCTAAGGCGAGACTGACAGGGAACCAAAGCTTGTCTACGCCACCCTGAGACTCTGCCCCATCCAAGCGAAGTACAGAAGCCCTCCTAGCTGAGACACTGCTGATCCTCACAGCGAATTAGCTTGGAAATCAATGTTTCCCAGTGATACCAACAATAAGCAAGGCTTAACAACAAGACTGCACACACAGCCCACAAAGGGCTACACTAAGACTGTCCACCACAGGTAACTGGAAAGGCTGTGCTACTGGGCTCTACCAGAACACCTAGCACATAAAACTATTCCATCAAATCAGGGAAACAACGAAAATGCAGAGAAGAGGCAGGACACAAAGGAAGGAGATGGAGGAAAAGAAAAGAATGGACATTGAGTTCAAAATTACAGTTATAAGGTTTTTCAAGAATTTCCTAAAAAAGGCCAATAAAATAAATGAGACCTATGAGAATATGAAAAGGGATCAACTAGAAATAAAAAGGGATCAACTAGAAATAAAAAATACATTGTCTGAAATAAAAAAAACATTATACAGAGTCCTAAAAACATCCTGAAAGATCACAAGAATCAAGACAAAGATTTAGAACACAAAGAGCCAGAGGACACTCCTTCAGCAAAAGCAAGAAGATAAGAGAATCCAGAAAGTTGAAGATAGTGTAAGAAAACTCTGGGACAATTTCAAGTGCACCAACATCAGAATTATGGGGGTCCCAGAAGAAGAGAGAGAGCAAGATACCAAAAACATATTGGAAAAAATAGTGAAAGAAAACTTCCCCCACCTGGGGAAAGAAATAGACTTACAAGTCCAGGAAGCGCATAGAACCCCAAACAAAAGGAATCCAAAGAGGACCACACCAAGACACATCATAATTAAAATTCCAAGAGCAAAAGATAAAGAGAGAATATTAAAAGCAGCAAAAGAAAAGCAGGTAGTTACCTATAAAGGAGCACCCATATGATTGTCAGCTGATTTTTCAACAGAAACCATGCAGGCCAGACAGGAATGGCAAGAAATATTCAAAGTGATGAAAAGCAAGAACCTACAGCCAAAAATACTCTACCCAGCAAAGCTATCACTCAGAATCGAAAGCCAGATAAAGAGTTTCATAAATAAAAAAAAAGCTAAAGGAGTTCATCACCTCCAAACCAGAATTATATGAATTGCTGAAGGGGGTTCTTTAGGAAGAGAAAGAAGATAACGATAAAAATTATGAACAACAAATATGTAACTATCAACAAGTGAAACTAAAAACCAAGGGAATTAAAAAAATCTGATGAACAATGTTAACTGGTGAATATAATAGAATCAGAGGTACGGAATGGGAGTGGACTGATGATTCTTGGGGAAAAGTGGAATGGGGGGAGTGGGAAGAGACTGAACATAAACTGTGCACCTATGGATGAGGACAATGGGAGGTGGGGAAAGGGCAGAGGGTGGGGTGGGAACTTGGTGGAGGGGAGCAATGGAGGGGGGTGGGGAAAGAGGAACACATTTATAATAATCTGAACAATAAAGATTTATTTTAAAAAAGAAAAAGAAAAAAAAAAAGAATGGCATCTGCTTGAATGAGAGGCAGGGGCATGGCAAGAATATGCAGCTCCGTCCAAGCAGTGGGCACTCTGCCCTGGGCAGTAGACTGGGGCTCACATGGGACCGTGGGAACACCTGCACACGGGGGGACTGGGAGCACGATGGCCTGTTCAGAAGAGATATAACCCCGTGACCTCACAGGTCAGAGCCTGGGAAGACGTGACAAGGAGTACTTTCCAGGGCGGCTCAATGCACAACAAATTCACGCTTGGCCGGCAATGGCGGCCATGGGCCTGAGCCAAGCTTGCTGAATCAATACCTCATCGCAGAGTTTGTATCACTCACTTCCCTCACGCTGTAAGCTGAACAAATTTTATTAGCTGAAAGACAAAACCAAAGAGCTTCTACCCCTTGCAATCACAGCCATAAATTTTTCAGGCAGGGGTATCCCTAATACAGCACAGAGCAGAGCCCCCCAAAGATTAGAGCAGCAGCAGGCAGGTGTTGATGTGCGGAGGAGGGGAGAGGTGACCTTATCTTAGAAATGGCCGTGTACAATGATGCCTTGCTGTGGACCAAGTACTAAGATGAGAAGAAAGAAAAACCTCCAGACACCCTCTAGGGTACAGAATTCTGTCCAGACACCCTCCCCGGGCCCTGCTGAGAGGACACTGCCCAGAAAGCACAGATATACCTGGATGTCGTCTGGTGTGTTAAGGAAATGGCTCGGGAGAAGGCTGGGGATCATTCCAACATTGTTGACTGCCGGGGGAGACAAAACAAAAAGATGTCAGAAGAGCCAGTGGCAAATGTTTATTGAAAACCTTAGAAACAGTTATATTCAAGCCAGAAACTCTTCTCTTGGAAAGAGTTTTTAAGAAAATACTTTCATGCCTGGCTGGCGTGACTCAGTGATTGAGCGCCGACCTATGAACCCGGAGGTCATGGATCGATTCCCGGACAGGGCACTTGCCCAGGTTGCAGGTTCCATCCCCAGTAGGGGGCGTACAGGAGGCAGCCGATCAATAATTCTCTCTCATCATGAATGTTTCTATCTCTCTCTCTCCCTCTTCTTTCCTCTTTGGGGAAAAAAAAAAAAAAAAAAAAAAAAAAGGAAACACCTTCAACAAGATTGATACACGAGGTCGTTCATTGTAGCAAGATTGATACACGAGGTCGTTCATTGTAGCATGATTTGATCACACCGGAAACGTTGGAGGGAAGGGACGGGGGTCCCGGGATCGGAAGCACATGCAGTGAATGAGGTGAGCCCCCAGCTGGGGTGCAGAGCAGCCCCTCACAAGCAGCTTTAAGGCAGGGGAAGTGTGTGTAATGAGCGGCTTTTAAAAATGCACAGAACACAGATGGGATAGATGGTGATGGAAAGAACAAAATTTAGATTAAAAAAATATGTAAATAAATATGTGTAAATATATAAGATCCGTGTAGACATCGGAAAATATGTATCTAGAAGGATATGCACCAAAATGTTCTCTGGACCATCAGGATTTTTTTAAAATTTCTAATTCTTTTATGTGCTTCTCTACTCTTTCCAGTTTCTCTGCATCGATATGTTTTTTATTTTTATTAGTAAAAAAAAATTAGTAATTATTTTTTTAATTCAGCAAGAAGTTTAGAAATCAAACCTTCCTTCTATGCACAGTACAGACACTGTGCTGTGTACCTAGTGATGAAACAGAGTGTTTACAACCATCACAGAAAAGACATCATCTTGTGTCCTGAATAAGGCAGTCAATTCACAAGTACGCACACTGCGCTGCCATTTCATGGGTCAACCACAGCCACGTTTGTGGGGTAAATGTGTTCCTCTAGGTGAGTGTCTCTGAGATTTCCTCTTCCTGCCGAGTGTCAGTATCTGTGAGAGAAAACACATCCTGTCTAACATCAGGAAAGACGGTCAAGAAGGTCTGACACATTCCAAAGCTATGTATAAATCTGTTCATCACGTAACGCCTCTTGAAGAACTGAACTTTGATGTTCCTTAATGCTACAGCTCAGAACACCGCCATGGGTTAAGCTTAGGCTACCGTGGGATGATCAAGGGTCAGTAAGGTAATCATTGCACCGATGTATTACAACAAGCATTGAGCATCGCAATTTACTTACCTAAAATCCCAATCTCTAAGCCTTTGAGTTCTTCTTTAATACCCTCGTAGATGTCGTCCTTGGTGAAATCTGCTTGGATAACCTTCACGCTCCTCCCTGTAGTGCGCTCTGCATTCGAGACAATGTTATTCTTCAATGACCAGGAGCCCGAAGCCCCTCTGGCCTGTGGAGTCCCCCAGCGCTCCCACCCAGCCTGGGCACACGCCCCTCACCCCCTTACAGACAGGAAGCAGCCCTGGTGAAGCTGGCGTGTGCCGGATGTGTGAGTCTGAGAGCTACCACAGTCACAATGCACGCATTAGATTTAACGCAATGATTCTCAAAGTGGGGTCCCTGGAACACAGCATCGGCATCACCGGCAGATGGTTAGAAACGGGAAACCTCGGGCTACCCCGGAGACCTGGAGAGCCCGTGGTCTGGGAGGCCCGCTGATTGCACGCTCTGATGCCAGCCCCGGGCTGAGGGCTGCAGAGCAAAGTGTGCACGGCCGGTGCCACGTCTGATCCCTCCGCAGAGACACGGCCGCCTTCTGCATCTGCCCAGCATGGCAGCATTCTTAAAGCATTTACCTGCGAGATACCCTACTTTAGTCCTCTCTCCGACCGCGCCGAGTAGGCACTGTCCGCTTTTTCCAGAGGAGAAACCAGTGGAGACCCCAATGCTTTGCCGGAGGCACCCACACTGCTCCGGGCCAGGCCCCTCCACTCTCCCACGGGAACCGGCCTCCGGCTGTGAACCTGCCTACGAGGAGCTCAGCCAGATGTGCAAGCAGCACAGATGTCACCAGCTGCCCCTGCTCCACGCTGGAGCCAGACCCCCGATTTCAGAGGCAAGTGCGGGTGAGGCATAGTTTGGGGGTGGGGTGCTTTCAGACAGACGGAAGACATCACCTGCTTTTTAAGAGGCCGATAAAAAGCGCACTTGAACGCTGGGAGGGGAGCACTAAAGAACACTGAGTCCCGGTCAGAGTCACCGCTGATATCCAGACACAGACTGCACCGGCCAAGGGCACTGAGCCCCGGTCCGCCTCCTCACCCTGACGCCCAGGACACACTGTCCCCCAGGCGGCCTGCCGCCATGGTTTCCCCGAGTCTTCCTCATTAACGGCCTAACCCTTTGAGTTAAGATGTTTATTAATTACTAAATTAATAATTGATCATTAAAATGCAAATCCCAAAAAGGGACGCTGTGCTCCTTATTAACTAAGGACACTTCAGAGGGGCCAGGGTAGTGAGTGCGGCCTCCCAGGGTGTGTAGCCCCGCACCAAGTCTTTATTTAACTCTGACTGTCACCACGAAGTGTCCCCTCCCCTTCCTGCAAGGAGCAAGGCATTGACACCTGGAAGGGAAGCCCCGAGGGAGAGGCAGAAGCTGGGCCTCTGGATGGGGAGGTCTGATTCTAGAGATGAGGACTCAGGACCAGAGAAAAGACTTACTTGTGCTGCATCTGATCCTGCCTCGCCCACCAGAGACTCAGTAGTGAACGAAAGTGCCCCCTTAGCAGCCTGCTCACAGCTTCCCCCTAACAGCCTGCTCACAGCCTCCCCCTAACAGCCTGGGCACAGCCTCCCCCTAACAGCCTGCCCACAGCCTCCCCCTAACAGCCTCCCCCTAACAGCCTGGGCACAGCCTCCCCCTAACAGCCTGGGCACAGCCTCCCCCTAACAGCCTGGGCACAGCCTCCCCTAACAGCCTGGGCACAGCTTTGTAAACTGAGCTCCCGCAGAAGGGCCTGCCCCAGGCTCCAGGGAGCGGGTACAGGGATGCTGGTGGAGCCTCTGCAGGCAGGATCAGAGCCGACCTGGCCACGGGGCTCCACAGACACTTCCCTCACTCCTTGGGCCACTCACCAATCTCCACGGCAATAGCCTGTAGTTTTCCCAGCGTCCGGCTGATCAGCACAACATTGAGGCCTTGTCTTGCCAGCTGGGATGGGAAAACCAAAAGAGACCAGGACAATCAGCAGACAGGAAGGCTTGATTAAAGGTGAGTTGGGGCATCGCTAGGTGAGGCGCTTGCTTTTCCTGGGTTTAAATGTGCAGACATTTCTGGGCTATGAGCAAAACCGCCGCCCTGGGCCAGGCTAAAGGTGACATAATCCTGCGTGTGTTTGTGACACGTGAGGAACTAGTCCACTTTCCCTTTTGTACAGACGCACAGCCTGGCGCCCTCTCATCGGGACTGCTTGAGCGCAGATGGGTGCTGGATATCGGGGTGTGGAAGACCCTATCCTATAAGTCACATGCCAGGCCCCGGGCAGCACGGCTCCATGAAGACCCGATTCCTGCAGCATCTTCTGAGCTGCTTCCTGCTCACAAGGACCTCCTTGTGCTTCACTTTACAGACACGCTCATGCCCTCCGCCCTTTTGCCTGCTCTCTGGCTCCCAGCTGGAGCGTGAGTGCATGCTTCCCTGAGGTCCGCAAGGAATTCTCTTCGGAAGAGGTACTGCCCGGACTCCTGGCGGCCGAGGGTCACGGGATGGGAATGCTTACATTAACGTGGGCCCCGCACCGAACAATGCTACACGCGAGGAAAATTAGAGCTTTGTCTCAAGACAGAAGGAAAACAAATGATCGTGCAAACAGACTGATGAGTTAGCAACAAAGGACCCAATTCATTAGAATCTTTCTCTATGGTTTTAAGTAAGTACTGTTACTTTTTAAATTGTGGGAAATTACACTGAAAGGAGTTCTAGGGACACAAAAGGCAGAATTAGGGAATACAGAAGGTCCATGGGGGAGGAATGCAGATGGGAAGGATGAGCGATTAAAGCAATTTAAGGTAGATCAAAAGCAGCCCTGACCTGAGCAGCATGGAGGTGCCAAAATGCTTACCTTTGGTATAAAAAGGACAGGAAAATGCCACAGAATAAAGAGGAAGGAAGACATATATTCACTGAGAATATAGAAAAGTCACAGGATAATGGAAAGAAGGAAACATATTTTCACAGAGAATAGAGGAATGTTACAAGATAAGGGGAGAGGAAGAGGGGGCACCACTGGGCTTTGGCCTTTGAAGCTGATACTGTGTAACAAAATCACCAATGAGGAAAGCATGGGGGCCCTAAATTAATGAAAGGTCCAACTATAAAGGGTCAGGTTCAAAGAACCACAACATATTTAAACTGGAGACAAAGGGACAGGAGGAGGGATTATTTTTTTTTTAAAGAGAGAGAGAGCACAGACTTTTCAATTTGGGGGTCCCTCCCCAGGGGTTCCCCTTTGGGACACCTCTGCTCAGATAGAGTTTGTAAATGCTTCCAATAAACTTCTACTTTTTTATTAAAGAAATCCATTAGTCTATGGATTTTTTTCTTCATCTTCGTCAGACAAGACAAAGTCTGTATCCTGAACCCCACGTTTCAATACACAACAGAAAATGTTCCATGTTGACAAAGGTATGGGATGTTTCATGAATTTGCATGTCACCCTTGCTCAGGCCCAGGCTCACCTTCTCTATACCATCCCGGTTTTAGTTTGTATGTGGTCAAAGCGAGCCCTATGCCAGCATTTCAATGAGGAACCACATGTTATAGGAAACATAAGAAGCTGAATTAAAGACTATACTATAGGGTCTACAATAACCAATAATTCCATTTTCAAGCCAATGGTCTCAGAATGACCCAGGAAGAGTCAAAAAACACCAATTCCTACCAAAGCCATCCAAATAAAAATCTCTGGGGTGGAAGCCTCAGTGTTTACATATTTTCCTGATTCAATTTAGTGAGTCATACTATTGAATACACCAGTGCATTCTCATTGTAGAAGGCCTCCCTCAGGCCACCACAGGCTCTCCCTGCCTGGAGTTTGGCGTTGATCCTCCCTAACTTTATCTCAGCATCTACACACACATATAAGCACATACAGAAGTAAATGTGTATTGTGGGCTTTCTTTCTTTGCACACTTTACAAATGGCTATCTTTTTAACATCATGTTGTGTCATCCCTGAGCATGGGACCTATTTCCACATCCATCCACACTGAGCCACTTGACCCTTTTTATTGCTTCCCAGTGCTTATAGTTCACATGGGTGAGTATGTAAGTTGTTGTCAAGTTTTCTTATTGCCAATACTGCTGCAAAGAAAACCTTTCTATATGCTGAGACCGGTTTGGCTCAGTGGATAGAGCATCAGCCTGAGGACTGAAAGGTCCCAGGTTTGATTCCAGTCAAGGGCATGTACCTTGGTTGCGGGCACATCCCCAGTAGGGGGTGTGCAAGAGGCAGCTGATCAATGATTCTCTCTCATTGATGTTTCTAACTCTCTATCCCTTTCTCTTCCTCTCTGTGAAAAATCAATAAAATATATATATTTTTAAAAAAGAAAGAAAAGAAAACCTTTCTATATAGCTCCTTGTATATACAAGTGAATTAATTCCTAGAGTAGATAGACAAGAAATGGAATTGTTGTGTCAAAGGGTATATGCTTTTTAAATTTTAGTAGTATTACCCAAATGTCCTCTCTTCAAACTGTACCATCAAAAATATAATTATAGCTATTTCTTTACTCTCTGGCCAATAGTTTATATTAACAAACTTTTCAAAATTGTTTAATCTAGTGGTCAAAAAATATCCTTTAAGTGTTTTAATTTTAATTTTTCTAATTACAGTGGGGCTGAGTATCTTTATGTATGTTTATGTGTGAAATACTAGTATATACCTTTTGACCATCCTTCTACTGGGTTTTAAACATTTTTTTACAACTTTGTATGAGGATTTATACATATATATATATATATATATATATATATATATATATTCTGGGTAATAATTATTTGCCTACTGTATATGTAACGAGTGTTTCTCCTTTGATTATGGTGTCTTGGCATACATGATATGTTAATTTTAATGTTATCAAGTTTGTGGCTATTTCCTTAGGTTTTTAAATTTTTTTCTTTATGATTTTTTTAGCTCAAGGATATAAGTAGATTTTCCTACAACTCTTCATAGTTTGCTTGAAAGTTGTCATTTATTTATTTATTTATGTTACACAAATCAACCTACACTGCTGCTTTTTCTGTCATTTATTTTTAAAATGGTGTGAGGTTGAAATCATCTAGCATTATTTTTTCAAAATGGGTGGCTAATTGTCTCAAAATTTTTTTATTTGGCCATTCTTTCCTGATTTGAATGCTAACTTAGTCGCATGCAAAATTTTCACAAGTACATGGGTCTGTTTCTGGTCCATCTGTCCTGTTTCATTAACCTGTTTATTATTTAAATAACAAGGCTACTGACGAAGAATCGGAGGAGGGGTAAAAGGCTGAGGTACAGAGACACATGCACAGGCAGCTGAGTGTATGGCTGGCTTTCTCTAGTGGGAAGGAGACAAAAACTTCTGACTGTGCTGAGCCCCAGTTCCGACTGCAGACTGTCAGGGGGAAACTCAGGGGAGCCGCAAAAGGCAGAGGTCTGCAGGCGCACACACGAGTGCGTGCAGAGAAGACTATCTGCTGTGTGCCACTGGCTTTCTCTAGCGGGAAGGAGACAAAAACTCTTGACTGCGTTAAACCCCAGTTCTAACTGCACTGAACTCCAGTTCCAGGTGAGACCCTGGAGACCTTGGCTTATACGGGGGGGATTCTGGACTGTCAGGTGCAAACTCAGGGGAGCCAAGAAAGGCAGAGGTCTGGAGGAGCGCCTATAAGAGAGGACTGCCAGCACAGAAGTTCTCCTGACATTGACACAGCTGATCTTCACAGCCAATTGGCCTGGAGGTCAATTCCTCCCAGTGATACCAACAACGATCAAGACTTAATTAACAAAAGGGTATACACACAGTCCACAAAGGGGCGCACCAAGAGTGTCCACCTCACGTAATTGGGAGGCCAACCCACTGGGCCATATAGGACACCTAGCACACAAAGCTACCCTAGCAACTCAGGGAAGCAGCAAAAATGTGGAGACAAATAAACAGATCATAAATGAAAGAGATGGAGGAAAACAAGCGACTGGATATAGAGTTCAAAACCACGGTTATAAGGTTTTTCAAAAATTTCCTAGAAAAAGCCGATAAATTTAGTGAGACCCTCAAGGATATGAAAAAGGACCAACTAGAAATTAAACATGCACTGATTGAAATAAAAAATATACAGAGACCTCACAGCAGACTAGAGGAATGCAAGAATCAAGTCAAAGATTTGTAATACAAAGAAGCAATAAACTCTCAACCAATAAAACAAAAAAGAAAAAAGAGGCCGAAGCCAGTTTGGCTCAGTGGTAGAGCATCAGTCTGCAGACTGAAAGGTCCCAGGTTCGATTCTGGTCAAGGGCATGTACATTGGTTGCGGACACATCTTCGGTAGGGGGTGTGCAAGAGGCAGCTGGTTGATGTTTCTCTCTCATCGACGTTTCTAGCTCTCTATCTCTCTCCCTTCCTCTCTGTAAAAAATCAATAAAAAAATATATATTAAAAAAAAAGAATACAAAAATTTGAAGATAGTGTAAGAAGCCTCTGGGACAATTTCAAGCACACCAACATCCAAATTATGGGGGTGCCAGAAGAAGAGAAAGAGCAAGATACTGAAAACCTATTGAAGAAATAATGACTGAAAACTTCCCCCACCTGGTAAAAGAAATAGACTTACAAGACTAGGAAGTGCACAGAACCCCAAACAAAAGGAATCCAAAGAGGACCACACCAAGACACATCATAATTAAAATGCCAAGAGCAAAAGACAAAGAGAGAATCTTACAAGCAGCAAGAGAAAAACAGTTAGTTACTTACAAGGGAGCACCCATATGATTGTCAGCTGATTTCTCAACAGAAATTATGCAGGCCAGACGGGAGTGGCAAGAAATATTCAAAGTGATGAATAGCAAGAACCTTCAACCAAGATTACTCTACCCAGCAAAGCTATCATTCAAAATTGAAGGTCAGATAAAGAGCTTCACAGATAAGAAAAAGCTAAAGGAGTTCATCACCACCAAACTAGTATTTTATGAAATGCTAAAAAGTATTCTTTAAGAAAAGGAAGAAGAAAAAGATAATGATAAAAATTATGAACAACAAATACATATCTATTAACAAGTGAATCTAAAAATCAAGTGAATTAAAAATCTGATGAACAGAATAAACTGGTGAATATAATAGAATCAGGGGGATAGAAAGGGAGTGGACTGAAAATTCTCAGGTAGAAAGAGGTAAGGGGGATTCGGGAAGAGACTAGACAAAAATCGTACACTTAGGATGAGGACAGTGCAGGGAAGTTAAGGGCAGAGGATGGGATGGGAACCAGGTGGAGGGGAGCTATGGGGGTGAGGGGGAAGGAGGAGAGGAACAATTGTAATAATCTGAACAATAAAAATTTACTTAATTAATTAATTAATTAATAACATGACCACATCTGATTTAATCATAATCTTGCAATAAGCTTTGGTATCTGATGTCTGATAGAGGAAGTCCCTACCATTTATTATTCTCTTTCAAAACGTTATTTTCTAATCTTCTTAGTGTGATTTTCCAGATAAAGTTGTATATTTTTAAAAAGTATTATGTTTAAATTAGAGACATTTAGGTGGAAGTTAATTAGAGACATTTAGGTGGAAGTTACATCTTGGCAATAATCAGTTGTCTCATCCATAAATATGGTATCCATTTATTCAAATTCCACACTATCTTCTAAACACTTTTAAAGTTTCTTCATGTAAATTTTAGACAGTTCTTGTTAATTTGCATTAGTTAGGATAACGTTAGCTACTGTAACGAATAACTCCAAATTTCAGTGGCTTACCACAATGAAGTTTGTGTAATTATTTTGACTTATATAATATAACAGACTCTATTCCAAATAGTCATTCAGGACCAACAGCAGAGAAAGTCTTTACCACTTGCAATACTGGGTTTCTAAGATTGCCCTGGACATCCACAGCCAGCCAGTACAAAGATTAAAGAGGGTGAATAATAGGAATATTACCCGATATCTGAGTAATTGGAGTTCCAGAAAGAAGAGAGAAAATGAAGAAGAGAAATGAGAACACCCTGGACAAATTTCCGGGGGGGGGGGGGGGGCAGAAAGGGGGGACTCCGCTGTGTCCCCACCACCCAGCCTCTTGGTATTTCTGCTCATTTACAGAACATAGCTGCTGCCCCTTCCCAGTGACTTTGTGACCTAGATGGTAACCATTGATAAATGTGTTTCATGCTAAAGTTTTTATTTATTTTTTATTTTTTTAATTACCAAAAGATTTTATTTTTTTTTAGTAAGTTTTTATTGTTCATATTATTACAAATGTTCCTTTCCCCACCCCCCCCCACCATTGCTCTCCTCCACCAGGTTCCCACCCCACCCTCTGCCCTTTCCCCACTCCCATTGTCCTCATCCATAGGTGCACAGTTTATGTTCAGTCTCTTCCCACATCCCCCTCTCCCCTTTTCCCCAAGAATCGTCAGTTCACTCCCCTTCCATACCTCTGATTCTATTATATTCAACAGTTAATATTGTTCATCAGAATTTTTAATTTCCTTGGTTTTTAGATTCACTTGTTGATAGTTACATATTTGTTGTTCATAATTTTTATCTTTATTTACTTTCTCTTCTGAAAGAACCCCCTTCAGCACTTCATATAATTCTGGTTTGGTGTTGATGAACTCCTTTAGCTTTTTTTTATTAGTGAAGCTCTTTATCTGACCTTCGATTCTGAGTGATAGCTTTGCTGGATAGATTATCTTTGGCTGTAGGTTCTTACTATTCATCACCTTGAATATTTCTTGCCATTCCCGTCTGGCCTGCATGGTTTCTGTTGAGAAGTCAGCTGACAATCGTATAGGTGCTCCTTTATAGGTAACTACCTTCTTTGCTCTTGCTACTTTTAATATTCTCTTTGTCTTTTGCTCTAGGAATTTTAATTATGATGTGTCTTGGTGTAGTCCTCTTTGGATTCCTTTTGTTTGGAGTTCTGTGCGCTTCCTGGACTTGTAAGTCTAATTCTTTCACCAGGTGGGGGAAGTTTTCTGTCACTATTTCTTTCAGTATGTTTTCAATATCTTGCTCTCTCTCATCTTCTGGGACCCCCATAATTATGATGTTGGTTCGCTTGAAGTTGTCTCAGAGGTTTCTTAAATTATCTTCAATTTTCTGGATTCTCTTGCCTTCTAGCTTCTGTGGAGTAGTGTCTTCTGGTTCTTTATGTTCCAAATAAAGACTTGATTCTTGCGATCTTCCATTCTGGTTTTAGGACTCTGTATAATATTATTTATTTCAGACAATGTATTCTTTATTTCTTGTTGATCCCTTATCATTTCTTGATAACTCCTTATTAATTCTAGTTGATTTCTTTTCATATCCTCATAGGTCTTATCCATCTTTTCTAGGAAATTCTTGAAAAACCTTATAAGCGTAGATTTGAACTCTATATCCAGTCACTTCTTGTCCTCCATTTCTTTCGTTTGTGATCTATTTCGTTGTCGCATTTCGCAGTAACAGATGGGACGGGGTTTCAGGGTGGAGCCTACGTCAGCCCCACTCTATGCGGCTCCTGCGTCTCAGGGTCCTTCAGTACTCGCTGCAAAGCGCCTCTGAGAGATAGGTGCCCTCAATTTTCGCCTGCTGCCAAATAGTCTATGCTCTCCCCCAATGAGCCCAGTATTGGGGTTCAGTTCAGTTGGAAGTGGAGTTGGAGGTGGCGTTCAGAGCAGACTGGAGCTCCAGTCTCCTTCCGGCCAGGGCAATCCCGCGGCACAGCCAACCATCCCTTCTCTGCGCGCAATGTGCACCTCCTTGCACCGCTCCCCCGGGGCTCCGCCTTACAGCCCAGCTCCCTATGGATGAGCCTGGGTCCCCGGGGTCTGGCCTAGAATTGGGGTTCAGAGCAGTCACAACTGGGGCCCAACACAGTCGGAGTTTTATCTCCTTCCCGCTAGGGAACACCCGCCAGGCACTCGGCCTCCCTCCTCTCCGGCTCTGTCCTCTCAAGCGCGCGCCGCGTGTCTCCGTACCTTGGGCTTTTACAGCTCCTCCGTGATTCGTTCTGGTTTTCTCCTTGCTTCTCGTTGTAGAATTTCCAGTCAGTCGACTTTCCTGTAGTTTTGGGTAATGTCCATTTTATATTTTAGTTGTATTTTATTGAAATTGTTGTGTGCAGCTGCGGCTAGGTGTTTACCTGGGCGCAGCCATCTTGGATCTCTGTTTCATGCTAAAGTTTTTAAACATGGTAAGAATGTTTTCAAAGAAAGTATATGCCAATACATTTGAAAACTTAGGTGGAATACATATATTTCTAGAAAAATATCAATATAAGTCCAAGACTTATTCAAGAAAAATTAGAAACCCAATAGTCATATAATTACTAAAAATAATAGCAATAATCAATATGATGTAATCATATAAATAAGAAGTGATGCTGATAATGATATAAGTAAATAGTTTAAATTGTCCCACAAAGAAAACTGCAGCCACAGGTGGTTTTACAGGTAAGCTCTATCAAACATTCAAAAACACTCAATAATTCCAAAAGAATAAAAGAGGTAGCATTTCCCTGTTCGGTTTCTGAGGCTGCTATCTCCTCAACACCGAAACTTTGGAAACTGGCTGGAAGCAAATTTACTGAGTAATGTTGCCTCTGTCTAGTTCTGAGCCTGCAATTCTGCTCCCAGGCACAGAGCTCTGGAGACCACGCAATGCAATCATGGCAGCAAATTAGAGGCTGCAGAAATGTTTGTCAACAGAGAAAAGAGTCACTAAACCAGACATATTTACATAATGGAATACTACATAATTATGAAAATGAATGAACCGTGTTCTATGCACATCAGCCTGGATAAATTTCAAAGGCATGCTATTAATCAATTGAAAGCAGGTTGCAGAAGACATCAGAGTCAGTTTACATGGAAATGAAAGCATGTGATGCAACCTAAACATTGTTTAGGGGTACATGTATATGTAATAGAACTCTTTTTTAAGTTAGGAAATTTTTAACACAACGACCATGATCTGTGATTACATCAGTGGGGGTGAGGGCATGTCATGACTATGGAATGCCTCAAGGATGCAAGTGATTATTTCTTTTATAAAATATATTTTTATTAATTTCATAGAGGAAGAAAGAGGAAGAGAGATGGAAACATCAATTATGAGAGAGAATCATTGATTGGCTACCTACTGCAAGCCCCCTCTTGGGGATAGGCCCACTACCTGGGCATGTGCCCTTGACCGGAATTGAACCTGGGACCCTTCAGTCCACAGACCCATGCTCTATCCATTGAGCCAAACCGGGTAGGGCTGGTGTTCTATTTCTTAAGCTGGGTGATAAGGGACACAGTACTCATTTTATTATTTTTTGTAATCACGCCTATGCATTACACACACACACACACACACACACACACACACACACACGTCATGGAATAGTACAATAAACCTAGGATAGTCAAAACCTGAATCAGAAATCATAGGATTGAAGGCAAGCCACCCAGGAACAAAGCAATGAATCCAAGGGGAACATAAAAATAATTAAAAGCTACTGTTTTCATTTAAAGCAAGATGAAAGAGAAGAAGCTGAGCGCAAAGCTAGAATAATTTAGACTCGAGTAATTTAAACATTAGGAGGAAGAATTTCCTTGCTGAGACTGCGTAAGGCACCATCATACATTGCCCAGTAGATGTGTGCTGACAGTTAAGAGTAGGGAAGGCACTTATTTTTCTTGGGCTAGTCTGAAGCACAGCTGGAAAGTGAATTTACTCCAACGCCCAGCTCTGGGCTGTTCCCTTAGCTTCCAGGAGAGCTGTCTGAAAGAGAAGTCTGGCTGCCCTTGTCTGCCACCCTGGAGCTGGGAGCAGTGCCCGCAACCATGCCATCCCAGATATTGGGGTGCGACTAGAGCTGCCCTAGATGTGGAGGCATAAAACCAGACAGTCTTAGTCATGCATTTTGCTTCTAGCATTCTCTAGG
Source organism: Pipistrellus kuhlii (assembly GCF_014108245.1). Taxonomy (NCBI): domain Eukaryota; kingdom Metazoa; phylum Chordata; class Mammalia; order Chiroptera; family Vespertilionidae; genus Pipistrellus; species Pipistrellus kuhlii. Next base: position 4,146,337 of record NW_023425536.1, on the reverse strand, counting down.
CATGAACAGCCAAGAGTGCAGGTTTACTTACACACATCAGAGTGACAAGAAGTAAAAATACTTTAAATTATATTAAATGCATCCTTTACATAAATATTATATTAAAATGTATAGTAATACGGAATGGATGAAAATTGGTTCCACCATGCACCAAGAACCAGGAAGATCTCGATCTGAATGAAATAAAAAGCATCAACAGATGCCAACAATGAAACAATGAAGTGGCTTGGATGTTGGAAATATATGACTAGGCTTTTAAAGCAGCCATCATAAAAATGCCTTCCTGGGCAAGAATGAACACAATTGCTGGGACCGGTTTGGCTCAATGGATAGAGTGTCGGCTTGGGGACTGAAGGGTCCCAGGTTTGATTCCAGTCAAGGGCATGTACCTTGGTTGCAGGCATATCCCCAGTAGGGGGTGTGCAAGAGGCAGCTGATCGATGACTCTCTCTCATCGATGTTTCTAACTCTCTATCTCTCTCCCTTCCTCTCTGTATAAAAATCAATAAAATATATTTTTAAAAAAAGAATGAACACAATTAAAGCCCATGGAAAATACCAAGTGTGAGCAAATATATAGTAGATATGAGAAAAGAACAAAGTGGACATTTTAGAACTGAACAATGCAATAAACAAAATTAAAAATTCAATGAATGGGCTCAATAGAAGAATGGAGGGGACCAAGGAAAGAATCCGTGAAGTTAAAGGTAAAACAATAGAAATTAACCATAAAAACAACAGAGAAAAATCACTAAGAAAAAAAATGAATAGCATCTCAGACACTTATAATAAAGATCTAACATCCATGTCATTGTAATCAGAAGAGGGGAGGGCAGGAAGACTATTTGAAGATATACTGAATGAAAACTTTCCAACTTTGTGAAAAGATGTAAACTTACATTCAAGAGGCTATGAGAACCTCAAACAAGATAAACCCAAATAAATTCACACCAAGCAACTTCATAACTAAACTTCTGAAGACAAAGAAAAAAATCTTCAAAACAGTGAGAGAGAAAAACAACGCCTTCCTTAAAGGGGAAAAACAACTTGAATGACATCAGACTCATCAGAGACTATGAGGCCAGAAGTGAGTGGCACCACATTTTGCAAGTGCTGAAAGAAAGAACTATCAACCATAAATTATCCAGCAAAAGTATCCTTCAGGAACAAAGAAAAAGTCAAGACATTCTCTCTTGAAGGAAAACAAAGAGAATTTGTCACCAGCAGACTTTTTTTAGCTGAAGACATTCTCTTAATAGAAAGGAAATAACAAAAGAAAGATTCTTGGGCCTGGCCTGCATGGCTCAGTGGTTGAGCATCAACCTAAGAACCAAGAGGTCATGGCTCAATTCCTAGTGAGGGGCATATACCCGGGTTGTGGGTTGAATCCCCAGTGTGGAGTGGGCAAAAGGCAGCCAATCAATGATTCTCTCTCATCATGGATGTTCCTACCTCTTTCTTCCTTCTTCCTCTTCCCACCTCTCTGAAATATATATATACTAGAGGCCAGATGCACGAAGATTTGTGCAAGAGGAGGCCTTCCTTCCCACTGCTGCTGTACTGGCTTCCCCCTGGCACCCAGGACCTGGGCTGCTTCCCTCCTCCGGCTGCCCACAGGCACCGGGACCCAGGCTGGCTTCCCTCTGGCCTCAGCTTCATCAAGAAGGATGTCCAGAATGATGTTGGGAAGATGCCCAGTCTAATCAGCATAATTGCCCTTTTGTTTTTTACATATATGTGTGTGTGTGTGTGTGTGTGTGTGTGTGTGTGTGTGTAATATTTTTTTTAAAAGAAAGACTCTTGGAGCATCAGGGAGGAAGAACAATGGAAAGATTAAAAATATGTTAAGTACAGTCCATTTCCTCCTCCTCCTTAAAAAAAAAAAAAGAATATGTAGTAAAGAAAATAGTTTAAACACACAATAATAGCAGTGGCTAACCTTGAAGAGCTTACGCCATGCAAAGGACCTCCTCCTCATCACCATCCATGTTCCCATTTAACCTTTAAAAAGCCCAGTGGGATCGCCATCACCTCCAGCTTATTGCTGTGGAGATCCCGCAGGGAGCATGGAAGGCAGGGTTTGACACAAAGATGTCTAACCGCTTCCCAGTTTGGGGCTCCTAGACATCACAGTCCACAGCACCCCAGTCTCCGCACTGTTCTCCTTGGAGTAGCACTTACCAGGCTACTGGAAGGAGAAAAGCCTGCATGAAGGGGAGGTAGGAAGTCCAGAACACTGTCTAACAGCCTTAGGAAAGAACAAAAGAGAACAAAGGAAAGGGTAACACAAGGAGAAGAGCAAAGCAAGAATTAGTCTAGGATAGAAACAGAATTTACAACTTAAAGGCTCTTAGGAGGTGTCACTTGTGCTGGTAAAGACTAGAAGCCCAGAAATGGGTAACTTGTCAAAGTCTCCAGACAGTGAGTGCCAGAGTGAGGGCTGGACCCACAGCATCTGACCCGCAGGCCACTGCTTTTGGAAACAGTAAAGAAAATGAATGCTGAGGAGAGCATCCATTCAGGTCTCCTCCACAGAAAGTCAAGTATCTGAGTCTCAAGCCATCAAGGGGACCACAAGCAGGCCAAATCAGCATGAATTTGAGGAAAGAATCTGGAAAATCATAAAGGACCTACATTTCTTGGCAATGCAGAGAACTGAGAGGGGAGGCGGTGGATTTTTTGGATGAGGGATGAGGCCCTTTCCAAAAACCTGGTATAAGGTGGAAATGGTTATATAAAAGGTTTTTTAAACAGCTTTAATGCCAACAGCTAGAAAAATTTTCCTTCTGATTTGGGGAGTGGAAGACACGAGACTTTGGAAAGTGGTTGCTGAACAGTCTCCCCAACCTCAACACTCAAATATGACCACTCACCTGCTGAGCGTTGAGCACCACTGGCCATCAGAAAGCTGTTATTACGAGTTAGGATAGAAGCAAAGAGCTGAAGCAGGATGTCTGTGTCCAAGAACTTATCGCCAGAGGAAAAAGGATGGGGCGGGGCAGTCCCAAAAGACCAGCACCAGGAGCTTTTCTAACTGGAAGAGTTTAGGTTCGTTAAAGTCCCAAAAGTGTCTAGCAAGTGCCGCCCATACACCTTGCACTGGCCTCTCACACAGGCGGCTCAGCATCTGTCACGGTGAAGGCTTCAGGGACAAGAAAACACTTGGGTACCGCATTGCTGTAAGATGTAGTTTTCACAACGCAAGTGCATTTGATTCTACTTTTAAGGTGTCACTGATCTTTTAACAGCCATCTCCCATCCAAGTACTAACCAGGCCCAACCCTGCTTAGCTTCCGAGATCAGACGAGATCGGGCGCATTCAGGGTGGTATGGCCGTAGACTAACAGCCATTCTCATAATCCCTAAGGTTCTATTTCTTCTTTTATATTTTCTTTCTTACTAGTATTATTACAGTGTAAGAAATAAAATACATGGGAATTCCAGGAAGCAATGCTTTATAAATGGAATTTGTAACAATACATTAATAATAGCATGTAAGACTGTGTATTCTATAAAAGTATTTTGAAAGGTACCCATCTATTCCCTAGGTATCTATCAATCAATCAATCAGTCAGTCAGTTGAACCATCAATCTATCTGAAGAGCAACGAGAAGCCTGGAGAGAAATACTAAAAGTCACTAATATTCCAGTGACTCAGCCCTAACAGATCCTCTCTTTGTATCATAGTTTTAATGCCCATTAATCTTCTCAGAATTAAAGTCATAGACTATATGTTCTGCGTACACAAATAATGTTTTAAACCAATATATGCCCTAACCATAATGTAAAGGATACATAAAAGAAAAGACAGTTATACTTTTTTGAAATTGTGCTGAAGAATATGATGCTGGTGGTACAATTACACTAGATAATAGCAATGCCCCTATATTTGTAAAACAACTCCCAAGGGGAGATACTGCCACCTTTGAATATCGTTGCATTTTTTAAAGGTATCCAGGGAGTGAGATTAAGACTTTCAAATTTCCTTTTTTATAGAAAATATTTTCCTTCATAATGAATGTCTGTTGCTTTATCATGTGCTCAATACAAGAGGCAGAGAAAGTCAAGAACACAACTCACCTCAAATGAATAAGCTTTCCCAATCCCGTCTCCTGCTCCGGTGATCACTGCGAAAAGCAGAAATGGTTTCAAGGGGAAAAATTGACCTTTCAAGTCCTCTCTCTAGCTGGCCATGTTTTCCTGCAGGCCACCTCTCTAAGTAACTTACTATTCCATAGCAGGCGTAGCTGGTCTGGCTCAGTGGATAGCGTGTAGGCCTGTGGACTGAAGGGTCACAGGTTTGATTCCGGTCATGCCCTGGTTGTGGGCTGCAGGAGGCAGCCAATCAATGATTCTCTTTCATCATTGGTGTTTCTACCTCTCTCTCTCCCTCTCCGAAATCAATAAAAACATTAATATATATATATGTATGTATTATATATATTAAGCAGCACTCAACTGGGAAGTTTCCAGCCCCTGACTTCCCTCACTAAATGTTCACAATGAAACTTCTTTTTATTCTTTTTGAGGGATCGGTGAGGCCGTGAAAACCCACTCCACGTGAAACAAAGCACCCCAGCCAGGGAACAGTTCCTTCCGACCCCATAAGAGCTTAGGCATTTCTAAGCCTTAACTCATCAAGGGCAAGCAGTGCACCCTGCTATCTCTCTATCCACAGCCAGCTGCCACTGTAAGGACATTTCAAGGTTCCTCCAAAGTCCCGTTCCCCCTCCACTGCCCGCCCCACACCCCCCATCCCCTCTCCTCCCCCACAGATCAACGGCAATCAACACCCATGGAAGGCAGGGAACTAAGCAAAGGAAAATACAGAAATGCAAAAAGGGGCTGAAATAAAATGGAGGGGCGTGAAGAGTCAGTGCTCAGTGGCCTTATTGACTCCTATATAACCAGCAGTTGGGCCTTCTAATCCTTTGTATCCAACACCGTAGGTGAGAGCAGACCAAGCCGTGCACGCTCTCAGCACCACACTGGCAGAGGCACCCGGAGCCAGTCACTGCTAACTAACGGTGCCATCTGTTTAATCAGGTACTTCTAACCGAAGCCGGGCCGTTACCTGTCTCCCTTACTAGAAGTACCACGCTCAGGGCTATCTTCACCACTTCCCCTCCCTTACGGGAATATTAGAAATCACCCAGGACCGGGCCCGCACTACAATTAAGATAATGGCATCAGTAAATGGCTGGCATCTACCGAGTGCTTCCTTTCTGCCAGGCACTGTCTCAAGTGTTTTAGATTCCTCATCTCAATATTCCAAACAAGCCCACAAGTAGGGACCATCGTTATTCTTAGAGAGAGGACATCCTTGACTAGGTCAAGGTCATCCTGCCCAAAGTGATGATGATGGATCTGAACACAGGCTGGCTGACTTTGCAGCCACGAGGCTATTAAGACATACCATTGACATAATTAGCCAATCAACCACAGGGCCCCGAGGACTTGACATTTCAGTCTCTAGTAACTAGGTCTTCTCTTCCTCCCTCCTCCCCGACACTATTTGAACTATATTATCTCCCCAATATCTGGCTATGCCCAAGAACATTTACTCCTGCTAATTATAACACTATCCAAAAGACAGGTTAAGATTATGTTTTTTGAGTCAACAAATGCTAAGTCTCTGGCCTCCTGTGAACTTTTTTGGAGTGAGTGTTCTTAGAGGGGCTTTGCCCAGCACTGACGGGCAGCACTTGTACAGAGTTCGAAGCCCCCTCAGGCCTGGGCACTTGCATCTGTAAGAGCAGAGTGTGTGGGTCCAGACCCTCCAGATTGAGCGCCTAGCAAGTTCATGAACCCAGCGCGCAGCCCAGGAGCCAGGGAGCATTCACAAATGGAACATGCCACCGTTCAAAGCCCATTTCCACTCCCAATAATTTTCACATCGTAAATTTTTCTTCTTCCAATGCTAAAGTTGTAGGATTGCCAATTTAGCAAATAAAAAGGCGAGATGCCCAGTTCAATTTGATTTCCAGGTAAACAAAGAATATTTTCTTTAGTATAAATATGTCTCTCACAGCATTTGGGATGTCACACACTAAAAATTTACTTGTTTATCTGAAATTCAAATGTAACTGAGAATCCTGTGTTTCATCAGGCAGCCCTGTGAAGTTGCTTACGATTTCTCCTATTTAGCTTGGCATGGTATTTCTAAAGCTGCTTACATTATTTTTTTCTGGGCCATTGGGTTACTTGGTGCCCAAGTTGGAAATGTAATGTGAAACCACAGCTTCTGGCTCTTTCCCTGACACCCAGACATGGGCTGGCATCCCAGCAGTCCAGGAACAAGCCCCCTGAGGAGGCAGCAATTAGCCTACTCGGAACACCCACCAGACCCAGCTCCTATCTTCCAAAGGTGTCTCCACAGCCATCTTTGTGGCCTGGATTTTGTAACACCCTCACTTCCCAAAAGGGCTCAGAGAAAAATTTTTTAATAAAGTGCATTAAAACTATTTGGATTTCAGACTATTGAAACACCCTGTAACAAAAACGGAGGCACTCTGGGCCCCCGGCGATCTGGAGAGGAGGCTGCAGGGCGTCTGCAGCATTTACATTGTGTCATCAGAAACTCCCCAAGGAAGAGAGTGGGGACCGTGGACAAGCATGTGGGCGGTGGACACAGCGCCCCCTTCCCCCTCACACACACACCCCCAGCTAATCTCTGCACACCCCATCTTGTCGGCCCAGCAGTTCTAATTTTACTCATGCTTTCTAGACACCCCCTTCCCCCACCCAACTTAAAACCACCCATCGTTGCTCAAAGGAAAAAGATGCAGAATGCCTGTTGAGACACAAATAATAATAATAAGCAGGAACAACGAAGCCCAAGAGGCGGAGCGCTTTCTTTACCTGCCCACTGTCCCATTGACTTCAAGAAAGACCTTGGCAGAACTTTCCAGAAGTGCAGGAAAACGCATCTGCAGAACCTCGCCCACTTGGCCAGGTAGACCAGGCACACCAGCAGCCCCACGGAGATGAAGACGTGCTCCAGGGCCGCCCCCATGCCGCCCGCAGCGCCGGGCCTCCTGGTGCAGCTGCTGGGGAGGCGGTCAGCCACCTCCCGGCGTCCCTGGGTGCGCTCCGCTGTGTGCGGACCTTTAGATTAGAGTGACTTCTTTGCACAATCTTCCGACTCACGGGCTTGGGAATAAAGTATTCTTTCCAATATCTTTGGAGCACTGTGGGCTTTTGTGACCGTGGGGGAGCTGGTGAAGGAGTGGAAGGACGTGAAGAGAGATAAAGTGTGGACGACATGAAAATGGCAGCTCAAGGTTCTCTCCCTGATTTGGAAGCTAAAAAGAATGCAATGTCCTGTGAGACGTTTATTCAGAAAATACATATGACTGCCTGCCAGGTGGCACAGCAGTCCCCTCATTGGGGACAGACCATGGAGAGAAGCCGGGCCGCTGCCCGAGGGCGCTGAGAGCCTCGAAGGGGGGTGACAGATGATAGGCAGGGAGCTAAGAGGCTGGCAGCCATCAATGCCATCAAAAGTGCTATGAGTGTCCAGCTAGGGTGACTACTGACCAAGTAGCCCAGAGAGAGTGTTCAGGAAGGAATTCTGTAGAGAGGGGCCCTTGGAGCTGAAATTTCAATGAAAAGACGGAGCGGAGAAAGATGAGGTTTCCCCTCCCGGCAGGAGGGGCAGCTGGTGCAGATGCAGGGAAATGGGAAAGATCCATGAGTCTGGGGAACAAAGAACACAACCCCGCAGGGGCCGGCCGGTCTGCAGAGAACCGGAGAGAAGAATGGCGAGCGGTGGAGGTGTGAGGACCAGCCAGAGCCACTGCTGAGGAGTTGGGGCTTCAGTCCAGAAGCAACAGGAAGCCATTGGAGAGGCTGAGACAAGGAAGTCCCAGCATCGAAATTATGCTTTTACAAGGTCACTGGGTGCTGAACGATGACCTTCTGGCGGTGGAGATAGAGGGTGGGCGTAACGGCTGAGGCTGGGGGAGTGAGACCGCAGCAGTCATCCAAGACATGCCCAATGTCACCCTTGTCTGTGATATTACCCAACCTCTTGACTGTGGGGGATCTGTATGCTGAGGACTCCCCCAAATGTACACCAACCCAGGCTAGTCACCCAGACTTGCATATTCCACTGCCTGCTTGATACCTCCATTTGGATGCCTCATAATATACCTAAAACCGGTTTTGATACTATCTTCAAATGCCAAGCCTGCCTACCTCAAGAGATGGCAACTCTTACCTTCCAGTTGTTCACCTTAAAAACCTTGGAGATACCTTTGACTTTTCTCTCTCTCCCCCATCGCACAGCCAAGCTGTCTCCTGTTGAATTTGCTGTTTTAGATTGTGCTAAACAACATGGCTATGAATATTGTTGTATTTGTCCTTGCCACACATGTGCCAGTTCCTCTCTCTCGCTCTCTCTCTCTCACACACACACACGTACACACATACACACACACACGTACACACACACACACAAAATAGCTGGTCACACAAATTACATATGTACAAGCTCAATTTTACCTTTATTAGTGTATCAATCAGCCCCACTTAGAAGACACAAATCACATACAGTATGAACAGAGACTACACAATATAAAAAATTGTTAACTACTTATAAGGAATTTGCAACTACAAGGACATAGAAGACAACAAAAAAAGAATATCCAAGGACTGAAGGTGAATATCTAAGGAACAAATCAACTTGGAAGGAGGCCCTGGACCCAAGACGGTTCAGGCCTCACTGGAGGGGTGTGGTTGCAGCCAATTGGATAGTGAGGTTCTCTGGGTTGTACTGAGAAGCTGTTCCCAGGGAGGAGGAGGAGGCTGGTAAGCAGAACTGCTGCCTGGGACAGGACGTCCCTCGTGGAATGCTGGCAAAACTTGCAGAAATCACCGGGGCAGTTCTACTAGGGCTGAACTGGAGGAGAATTAGCATTTATTTCACACTATTGAGTCTTCCAACCTATAAGCAGGGTATATCTCTCCTTTTAGTGCTTCTTAATATCTTCAATAATTTTTTATAATTTCTTTTAAAAGTTTTGCACTTATAAAAATTTATATTAAGAAAAATATAGAAAACATACATAAGAAGAGAGACTAATTTAAAGGACCCCCAATTACATATATTCTCTAATGACATTTAATAATAAAATTTACTACCATTTAATGTCCATTGTTACTTTGTGTATACCCACTCCCCCCACCCCCCTTCCGCAAAATGGCAAGGGCTCTTTCTTTTAATAGCATTGACTTATAACATTATACTAGGATAAGTTTCAGAGGTTCAACATCTGTATACACTATAGGATGCTTACCACCAAAGGTCTAGTTTCCATCTGTCACCATACAATAGACCTAAATTTATCCATTTTGTTCTCCTCCTGACTACTTCCCCTCTTGTAACCACCAATCTGCTTTCTGCATCTATCCATCAATATGTTTTGTTTTGTTTGTTCATTTCCTTCACTTCACATCATACCATAATGTAGTGGTAGGTTCACTAAAAGATTCATCAAAATGTTGTTTCTGTATTCTAAAATACAGAAGTTCACTGCAACCCTCCAAATGATAACTTCCAACTTGAAAAAAATGTAAGATCTTTTCTTTACCAGCTATTGAGGATCTCTTAGATGTTGCTCTAAGAGAAACTGGGGTAATCTGATAATTGAAGCTTCTTAACTTGAAGGAGCTATAAAGAAAAGGAGATATTCTTTATAACTTTATATATATATACCATACTTATATATATACTAGAGACCCAGTGCATGAAAATTCATGCACTGGAGGGGGGGGGGGGGGGGTGTCCCTCAGCCTGGCCTGCTGCCTCTCATAGTCTGGGAGCTTTCAGGGGTGAAAGGCAACCCGGAGATCAGGGAAAGGCAACGCTCCATCACACTTCTGCTGCTGCCACTGCCGGCAATACAAGCATTGGCCAGCCCTGGTTACCTGAGCCTCAGACAGTCCTGGGCAGCTGGGCAGCTGCTATGCGAGGCTTGCCTGTGCCTTGGGCCAGACCTGGGCAGCTGGGGGGCTGAGGGGACTGGGCACCACCATCTTATGGCTGTGGGTGCTGCCATCTTTGAGGGTGGGGCAGTCAATTAGCATATTCCTTCCTTATTGGCTGTGAGTGCTGCATTCTTGCTATGGTGTGAGGGTCAATTATTCCCTCATTATTAGATAAGATATATACTAGAGTCCTAGTGCATGAATTCATGCATGGATGGGGTCCCTCAGAGTGACCTACAGGGATTGGACCCCATTTGTGCCCCCAGGCTCACAACCCCAGCTCATGCTCCCTGCCTTGCAGAACCACAGCTCTGCTTGACACCCCACAGGGGCCTGGAACTGCCCCTTCATCTGCTCCACCATCCCGCCTGCAGGACAATCAATCAGGGCTGGGCCCCCTACCTGGCTCCCTTAGCACAGGGGAGCTGGGCAGCAGGCCCACCCCCATTGCCAATCACCATCTGCAGGGCAATTAGGCCCCTGATTGCACACTCCTTGGTCTGGTGCCTCCCAGTCACCTGCTCGACCATCGCACTGCAGTCCTGCTTATCATTGGATCTCATCAGAGCCGGCAGCACCTTCACTACCACCTGCTGCCAGCACCTTATCACTGACACCCACCTAGTTCCACACCACCCCCTGGTAGTCAATGCATACCATAGCAAGTGAAGGACCACCCCACCAGAGGGGACAATTTGCATATTAGGCTTTTATTACATAGGGTAACAGTATGTTATATTGAGAGATGGAATCTAAAAGGAAAGACCCCCCACATAAGTAGCATGACTTTCTGTGCCTGAGCTCTTCCTGATACAAAGGCCTAGTAAAGACGATCACTCTGGGGAGTGACTCAAATGAGCAGGGGTTGGGCTGGCACTGGGAGACTAAACAGGGACAGAGAAGATGAAAAGACATGGATGTGACCCTAAGCTGGTCACTGCTGTGGGTGACTGAAGTTCCATCCTGCTGGGAAGCCTCTGAGAAACTGGAAGATGCAGCTCAGACTCTTCTGGCTCACGTACAGAAGTAGAGGGTGTTGTCCATCGGCTCCTGTGCCCACTGATCAAGCCCTGGGGTATGATCTCCCTCATCTCCAGGTGTGGCCGTATATCAAATGACTTGTGAGTACCTGCGGGTGAAGAGGAGCCCTGGAGAGGAAAGTGAAAGATGCCAGTGTTAAAAAACACACACATCACCCGAGGAAGTTCAAATATCTCATTGACTTTATTCAACTATTCAAAGAGGAAGTTCCTATCAAAGGTTGGATTATCTCAGGCAAATTCATCTACCTATGGAAGACAGAAGACTACCTCACTAGTATTGACCAGCTAATGCAAATTAACTGGTTAAATATTACATTCCTGGGACAGGCTAAAACTGCAGTTAGGTTAGATATGAAGCCTTGGTTTGCTGACTGGGGGATTAGTACAGGTGACTCCATTGGGATCTGTTGTTTCCTTAAAAAAACAAAAAAAAAAACAAAAAAAACCTCTCCCACCCCTTTGATCAAACTCTCAGCCTGCAAGATGTGATCTAAATTTAAGGGACTCATGCCCCTCGCAGCTACTGCTCTGTAGTTCCCACAGTTTTTATACCCTCGGTGTGGTGTTCACAGGTCATGACTGGACTCTCACAATTTTTTAGTCAGTCATTCTCTTCATCTTTTTCCGGTGTTCCCATCTTCAGGAGAACATTTGCTCGGTGGTTAGCAGCTGTGAACATGCATTTAAAGCTTTGGGGAGAATTTACCAGGAAGAGTGATTTCTAATAGTTTTTATGCTACTAAGAACTCGGGCCTGGGGTTCTTCTCAGGAGACAGGTGAGGAGGCGTTCGGGCGGTAATTCAGGAGTGTGCATTTGTGTAAACGGGGTGCCGTCGCCCCGAGCTGGGGTGTTGGGTGAAAACCCGGATGCAGGAGAGGAGCGTTCTGAGCTGCCCGACGTTCCAAACAGGGCATGCTTGCTAATGCGAATTACTGGGTGGCAAAGAGTGTAATCACTCTTCCACAATTTGCTTCTAAGGATAGGTTTATAAATAGCACATTAGTTTGCAGTGGCTCGGTACTGATTAGGTTCAACTTCTTTAAAAAGGTTTGTTTTCTTTAGAAGGTTAAACATTTGCCTCACGATTGTTGGTTACTCCATCGACTCACTTAGCAAGGCTCTTTTTCCAACATGTAGGGCAAAGGCCAACCGCAAAGGCCTGCGTTGCCACAGGTTCTGAAGTAGAAGACCCTAAATTCCAAGTTAGCTGTGTTCCCCTGTACCTGAGAGGAGCCACGCTGACTGCTCACACAGTCAGACTTCCCCAGAGTGTTGAAATCTACCGTCGGATGAGCCTGAACCACACACCTACCAAGATGCCTTACCAAGAAATGGGCTCTGAATCATCTTCCTTTAAAATAATTGGATGACACACGTTCTAAAATATCTTTTCTTGTGTTTGTGTGTTATGTTTTTTTTAAATGAGTAAGTATAAATATTGTTTTCATTCTTGCCACATTTGAGCAGTGATCAAGGCTTGTTAACGTCACCTCAGTTCCGGGCATTCCCGTGCAATATGTGAATCAGAGGGGGAGGCTGCGTATGACTCGGGACGTGCAGCTGAACTTCCCACATTTAGAAACGAGTGGATGGAAAGGGCCTGGCTTTGGTGGGCCTTTTCTCAGCGCGTATTAAGTCCCTCTATCTTCTGAGCTGGTGCTTACAGGCATGATGACTCCAGGGAAAGAATAACCCACAGTTCAGAAAACCAATAATAGCAGCGTTTCAATTATTAATCTCCTGCCATTCCCTTTCCAGTGTGGGCACCAGCAACAATAAGCCCCCTCTGGCCACAGAAGAAAGAGCCCTTTTTGACCCCCTCTGTGACCTTCCCAGATCCGTGATTCCCACTGAGCTGCCACGCTGGTTTCAGGTAGAGGATTTCTCATCTGTGGAGGCACATTCTGTGCCACTTTCAAAACCAGAGTCTCAGAGGCTGCAGCTGTGCCTCTGGGAAAGCATCCCAAAGTCTGAAAGGTTCGACCTCTGCCCTTAATCAGGATCCATCGCTAACCCAGGCGGCAGGCTGGGGCAGGAGGGCTGGCCTACCCAGCGCTTCCTCCGAGGGGAGGCCCCCACTCGCCCACCAGCCGGCGCCTGCAGGCTCAGCGTGCACACCACCTCATTTTCCTACGCGAGAAACTTGGTGCTTTGAGCAAGTTTCAGCTGCTCATAGTCTTCATATTTTATTCTGTATGTTCTTTCGCTTCTCCCTTCCTTCTTCCTCTCACAGAAACCAGTCTTGGGGAACCACCTTCGAGGTTTAGGTGGAACAAAGTAGGGATGATCAAGAGGATATGATACGTGAACCTTGTTTTATTCCCTGAACAGGTATTTTTCATTGTTCTTTGAACAGGTATTTGCCAGAGCTTTCTGGTAGTCTTATGTTGACAGTTCAGGCACTTCAGGTTGCTGTCAAAGACAGGGTTCAGAGTAAAGTGAGCTGACTGTAATAATCACCACAAGGTGTGAACCTGAAAGGCCCAGACTCCTAATGTCAAGTTCATACGCCAATACCCTATTGGGAGGGAAAAGAAAAAGGAAATTGAAGACCTGGAGTAAGTAGGAGGGTCTTTATTTTTTTCTCTAAAAGAAAAGGACAGGCCTGAAGTTCATGGTGATAATTGTGACTTGGACCCCACTCAGTTTGTGCCATACTCTCTGCGCATTAACTTGTCTTCCCAGCAGACCCGAGGGGGCACTGCCGCCTCACTTCGCAGGCAGGGCACCGCTTTCGTGCGTTCCTTTAACAGACATGTATGCGCGGTCCCTGTCCTCGAGGAGTTCAGGGGTATGAGAAGTCAAAGTCAGAACTGAACATGGACTCACCAGCCCATGGTCTGGCTCAAGGTGCATGTTTTTCTCGTGGGCATGTGTGTGTGTGCCAGTTCATCATTTTCATCTGTTAATGTTTCTCAAGGTGTAAAGCAGGGACGAGGAATGTCCACCCCATGGGCCATGTGAGGCTGGCCCTGCCCCGGCATTAGGGGTGAGATACTTAAAGGTAACTCATTTTTAAGTTGGTAATTTTGTACGGCCTGCAGACAATGTTATAAATATCCAAATGGCCCTTGGCAGAAAAAGGTTCCCCACCCTGGTATAAAGGGAAGATCCCGTTTCCCTCTTTTCTCTTGAAATATTTCCTTTATTTGGAATTTTAAAAAAAAAAGTATCTCTGAATGGAAAGAATGCTACTACAAATTCTCTTAGAAATGAGCACCTCTCATTTGCAGATTTCACCCTCCTGTTTCATTACTTACATTTTGTATCCTTATAAATGCAAATATGTTTCAAATGTGCACATGCTGCTTGGAGACTCTTCATTTCCGGTATTTAGCATCACAGGCTGTTGTGAAGGTCCCGTGCAGCGTAAGTGCTGCTGGAAGATTCGTTCCTGGCTTTGCTGCCTGGCCGAGGCCATGCCTGCCAGGTGGTTTGTGACACGTGTTGGTGGAGGTGTGGATTGGTGGTCACTCAGCAGGTCCCTCAGGCAAGGAGTTAAGGAAGAAGGCCAGGTCTGCCTCTCGGGAGCTTGGAGCCAGAGCAGGAGAGGACCTTGGGAGAAATGTATTTCACCCTCCCGCCTTTCGGAAGGTGAATGTTCTCGACTGAAATTATCAGGTTATCAGGGGGGAAAAATTTTTTTCCAGGAAAAGGCCACACTAGTTACTCCCTCTGACTAATTCCTGTATTCTATTAACCTGATTGTCAAGAAACTCTCCGCCTGAAATCTCGCCTGCTGTCCTCCAAACCTGTTTTCTTCCACTGGGTCCTTTCTCTAAAGCCTTCCGTGCACCTGAAGATAATAACTGGGTCTCCGGCTCTGTCCGCACAGGGCTGTGTTGTGTTCTCTCTCTCCCCTGAACACTCTGGTTTCCCCACATTAAAAACAAGTGGTGATCAGCACTGAATACAGGTCTTTAATACTGGTCTCATTAGTACATTGTGTACAAGAAAAGTGACTTCAGGGTTCTTGCATCATTGTGAACCCCTGGAGGGCAGGATCCAAATCTGATTCGTCTTTGTCTTATCTCCTACAGCAGCTGTGCGCTTCCCTAAGCCTAGTAGGCGCTTCATAAATGTCTGTTCCGTTGACTTCCTTTAATAGTACCTAAGAAATAACTGCGAATCCCACCAGCCCGGATTGGTGGCCTCTGGTTACCTCGCTTTCACCTTGGTCCTGAGTATTTTCCCTGGACTCTAAGCATCCCTCACCCCAAATAATGCTGTTTTCTGCTTGCTCTTTGAATCTAAGCTTCGTTATTTTGAATTTCCCCGTCTACTTCCAGCTCTTTTGGACCCTCATTTTCCCCTGCAGATCTGACAGGCAGAATACAGAGGACATTAAGTATAAGAAAGCGAACTACTCTTAAAAGAGGAGGAGAAGGAGAGTGCACAGAAGAATCTTAGTGATTCTGTGTAACATCCATTCATCCAGACTAAGGACAGTCAGTCACATTCTTTACAGATTTGGAGTGAGCTGAAGCCATACCTGTTTCACCAGGTTCTCTGTGCAGGTAAGCGAGATGTCAGGAGAGTCAGCCTGGCAGAGGGAGTTCCTCCCTCTCTCTGGTCTAAAGCCAATGGAAAAAGCAAAAGACATGACAGACAAAGCCATTCAACTTGGGATTCTCTAACAGGATGACTCTGCCATTAGAAGCTGAGCTAGTATAACATAGTTGCTAGCTTTAAAAAAAAAAAAAAAAAAAAAAAAAAAAGGAGCAAGTCTTTGAAACTGCAAAATCAAATTGGGAAAAGAAAAGGAGCAAGCCTTTAAAACTGCAAAATAATTTTGTGGTTTTACAGCCACTTATTTCTACACACAGCGCTGAACAGATTTGCAGTGTTTTAGCAATTCTTGCCTAACTTCTTTTGCTCTAGTAGGTTCTGGTTAATTAAATGCCACCGCGTTTAAGCAGAATTAAGATTGATTCACTCTTGTATGTGCTAATGCTGTAGACATTATAAAACCTTTGTTTTCACAATAAGAATGCAATCTGATATATGAGTGGACTAGGGCTCCCCACCGCGCCCCCCCCCCTCCGGGTTATGCTGTCCCTCCTCAGTGAAGGATTGTGGAACTTGCCATGACATTGGGTGGGGAAAAGCACTCTGGGCTCACGCAGTTACAGATTGCATCCTGATGAAATGAGGCTTGTTCCTGTATTTTTTTTTTTACCACTTCCTGCATATCAATCAAATATCACCTCCTTGGTTCAACCAATTGGCATAAGACGAGGGATCCATCATGCCAGTTCTACGTACAACTTCTATTTCATAGCGTTGAAGAGGCACATTTCAGTGGTATGTGTTCCCGGAATCCTGTTGAAAGTCACATGGTAAGGAAATTTGGAAAACTCCGGCTTGGTGGTGGTTGTGGAAATGTGTTCTTTTTTATTTTTTATTTCTCTAATGAGGAATTTATAGGCTGACGAAAACCAGCGTGTAAGGTCTTGAGGTGATGCAGAAAGGCAGTAAGTTAGCCTCCCGAGTCCTCTGTAACGGCGCTTCCTCACGAGATCCCAGGCTGATAGTGGAGCTTCCGTGGGAAAGTACGCTTCAGGGGAACGTACAGGTGAGGAGAGAGGGAGACAGCGCGCACATGCACATGCACACGCATGCATTCGGCCTTACCCCCTGAACCACTTACATCTCCAGCACAGCACGCTGCGGTTACTGTTATTCATTAAGCATGACCTGCACCATCAGGAAGAGATTAATCGATAGTCATTAGATTCTGTTAACTGAGGCTGGGAGGCTCTCTAATGTGTCCATTAGAAAATGGCTAAAATAAAGAATTCCTTTTGTCTGATTATTCCAAGACTTACTCCAAAAGAGGAGGTAAAGCCACTGTAAAGGGTTACGTTTCTGAAAGAAAGGGAATTAATTTATGTAGATCAGTTTTTGTGGTGCAGCTGATTTCTGAGGAGGCTGGATAAATGAGGTATTCCTACACAAAGAGACGCAGCTCTTGTTCGGGTTTAACAAGGTGAATAAGCAGAGGGCTCGATGGAATTCATTTGCAGGGTAATTTTTGCTTGGCTGGAGTGGTAAGCACAAAATAGACCAGCAGAGGAGAACACTGCGTGTTTGGGATCAGCTGTTGAAAGGCTTAAAGGGGTTCTAATTCAAGAGACATTTTATGGTGTAGCGGGAGAAGGGGACCAATATCATCCAAATGATGCTTGAACATGGTTGTTTTCCCTGGCCTGGCTGTAATAGAAGGAATGAGGCATCCAGGAGGGTGAGCCACGCCGGGAGGCTGGGAGGCTGGGAGGCTGGGAGGCTGGGAGGTGTGTGGGAAGGTCTGAGCGCAGTGGCGGGGGACCTGGGCAGTTGCTGGGGTCACAGGAGAAAATGCACAGAGCACTTCTCAGCATGCCCGCCCCGGGGGTTCAGTCCATATTTGTTCCTTTCACTCTCCTCCCCACCTCTGCTGGTTGTCACACGGGGTCAGGGAAGCTTGCTGGTGTTGGCAATATGTGATATTTATTCTTCAGAGCTGGTGGGCTTTCCCCCCAGGCCCACAAGGGGGCTGCTGGGTCCCTTGCAGCCCGCAGTGCTCACTGAGCCCAGCCAGAGGGGGGATGTCCCCGTTGCCTGAGGACAGCAAGGCCACACCCCTCAGCACCAGCGTTTGAAGGGTCTTCTGTGAGGAAGCTGTTGTTTATGTTTCCCTGAGAAAGTCACAGCTTGTCACCACGGACTACTTATTAACAAGAAGGAGGAAAAAAAATCGCCAAAACCGGTTTGGCTCAGCGGTAGAGCGTTGGTCTGCGGACTGAGGGGTCCCAGGTTTGATTCTGGTCAAGGGCATGTACATTGGTTGCGGGCACATCCCCGGTAGGGGGTGTGCAAGAGGCAGCTGGTCGATGTTTCTCTCTCATCGACATTTCCAGCTCTCTATCCCTCTCTCCTCCTCTCTATAAAAAAATCAATAAAATATATATTTTTTAAAATCACGGGAGAGAAACAATACCACCGTGACGTGAGCCACCGCACCTCAGAGCCCTTTCAATCACGGAGTGGCTTCCCAAGGTGCCTGTCAGAGTCGTTCCTTCCCATTGACACGACCGGAAGTGGAGGTCTGTCCTGTGTCAGGCCTGGCGTTCTGACCCCTGCTGTGCTCTGTCCAGAATAGTAAACTAAGTAAGTATTTGGACACACAGATACTCACTAAGGGACGGGCTTGCCCTGACACTGGTGAGTCCCGGGACTGCTGTGCGAAACAAGGTTCCCAGTCTGGGACCCACCAGTCCTCTCTACCCCCGGCTTGGGTGTCCAATCTGCGGCCCTGGGGAAGGCCCGGGAGTGGGCACGGGGCCTTTCGGGCTGGGGTTCCCAGGGACCCAGAGCCTGGTAGGAGTGGGCTCACCTCATGACTCTGGGGACTCCTCTCCCCGAAGGGCGAGGGGTGGCTGGCACCTTGGAACTATGGGGTCCACAATCGGGCCCCCGATGCCCTCCTCTAAGGGCGGTGCTGATGAGGGGACCTCTCGCTGTGAGAACTTGGGCAACAGAGACATCCTGAAACGTTTCCTGTTTATACAGTCATGGCTGGTGGTTGCTTCACTGGATGCGCTGCTCTCCCTGCTTTCCCCTCCTCAGCCTTGGTCTCGGACCGACGGTTGCTCCATAAAGCGGAGTTGATGAAACAGACCCATTTCCTGCTCAGAAATTCTCAACACCATTTATGTTCCTCTCACAGCGAAACTCAGCTCCTTGGAGAAATGGCTCTCCAACTCTGGCAGGTTGTCAGTCACCTGGAGGGCTTGTTAAACCAGATCCCCGGCCCCGCCTTCGGTTTCCTGTCCCAGGTCTGGGGCGGGGCTGCAGAATTTGCATTTCTGATGGAGAACCCCTATTTCAGAGGAATGCGCTCAGAATGAAAAAGCGCGCAGTATTTAAAATCAGAGCGAGTTGTTTTTACTGAAACTCTCCTGGCATTGGCCTTATTTGCAGCTCAGCTGCCTTCTGTGGCCTTGACTTCTTGAGGCCGTAGGACATGGATCTCCAGCCTCCGGCCTTCCAGCCTCTGGCCCCAGGAGAGGGGAGACCCCAACTTCTCCAGGGCCCGTCGTCAATGCAGGATCTACTTTCTCTTCTTCTCCCAGAGCCAGTCAGTCTGTAGTTCATCCATCATGACGCTGGGGTCCCAGAATAGAATGGGCAGATATCATACTCACAATAATGATATGTTATTATTAACTACCATAAAGAGCCCTATGATTTTCTCTGTTTACAGGAGGGGAAATTGAGGCTTAGAGATATTCAATTACATGTCCAAGGTCTCATGAGCAGTAGCTGGTAGAGCCAGGGCTCGAACCCACCTGATTCCAACGCATGCTCTTCTCTTGAGTGGCCGGTTGTCTTGCTCCCCACAGGTAAGTCGCAGTGGTCTGTGCAGCACACAACAAGGAGGCACGTGATTGGGATCCTTGGAGAAGGGGCACTGCGGTGGGCACCGATGGGGCAGGAGTGAGAGTGTCACAAACACACACATCCCTGAGGCCCTGCTGTCCCCTCTATCTCCTCGTTGCCATGTAGGATCACATGGGAGTGAGTGCAAAGCACCAAGGCCAGGGGCTGGCACGGAGGAGGGTTCAGTAAAGGGCAGCCAAGCCACGAACCCCGTTGGAGCAGCAAAACAGATGAAATATCTGAGAAGAAGCGCCCTGAGACCGCTAAGAAAAGAAACGCCATGAAAAGATGCTAAGCGCTGATCCTTCTCCAGCCCTGGCGATGGCAGTTCTGTTCTCACGTTTCACGAATATTAACTCACCGAGTCCTGTCGTGATGCCGCCGCCAGGAGAGCTGCAGTTCTGTGTTGCTGAGGCGCCAGGCAGTGCCACAGCCCAAAGGCGGTGCCACAGCCCAAAGGCGGCAGAGCTGAGATTGGCCCCAGGCAGCCTGGGTCGAGAGCTCAGACCCCTGACCACCGGCTCTAGCTACACGGTGGAAAGTCTTCCCAGCCCCATCCTAGATGAGGGGGCGTAATGTGTGATGTGCTCTTTAGTTCTTCTCCAAATGTGTTCTTTGTCTCAATCAAAACCTGAATAAATGTTTTAAAATTCAAAAAAAAAAATAAATAAAAAAAATAAAGCTTTGGGGAGAATTTAGTACATCAAGGAGAACATTGATTATAAGCAGGATAATTCCCTCCAACGTTTGGAGTGGACTTCAGAGCATGGTCCCCAGACCCAAACCATTCAAAACCAAGTGAGGAGAGCAAAGATTCCATTGTTAGGGTCACCCTCGTAAACCAAGTGGCTTGCTCAGTGATCTATGTAACTGACTTCTAGCTTCCTTCCCCACAGGAGTTACTACAGGCTCCACAGGTGAGTTGGCTACAGCACAGGCCCTCCTTGTACAGCTAAAACCGTGGTCGGCAAACTGCGGCTCGCAAGCCACATGCGGCTCTTTGGTCCCTTGAGTGTGGCTCTTCCACAAAATACTACGACCTGGGCAAGTCTATTTTGAAGAAGTGGCTTTAGAAGAAGTTTATGTTTAAAAAATTTGGCTCTCAAAAGAAATTTCAATCGTTGAACTGTTGATATTTGGCTCTTGTTGACTAATAAGTTTGCCAGTCACTGAGCTAAAAGATAATCAAGAACAACTCTAACCAGAGAATCTACGAATTTTTCGTTGTTGGGCAGCTATTGTCTTAGCAGTGGATTTGGCAATATTTTCAAGTGTTCAGGACAGGTTCCTGACCATAACCTCATTTACACTTACTCCTAACCGGGGACATAGGAGTAAGTGTAAATGAGGCTTGAATGGCTCCTGGAAGGTCTTTTCTAACGCCATGAAGTGAATTCAAGGGAACTGACCAGTAAAGTATCTCACTTCATTTGTGAGGTTTAGGGCACAAATAACCGAAGAGGCGAAGAGGCAGTTGCTTAGTTATGTGCCAGGCATTCATGGGCCCAGAGAGAATGATAATGACCACAAAGAAAACCCTATTGGGGCACAGCCATTGCCCTTAAGCTGGCATTGTCAATGAATTCATTAGCAGGAATTGTTACATTTGCCCATTCAAGCCACGGGTGGGGTCGGTTAGGTTTGCAGCGCATTTGGGAAGTCGATCTAACCTGAAATATAAGTTGTTCTAAACCCCTTGCAAAGATGGGATCTGCTGGTGAGATCTTTTTGTGACTGGGGGCAGATGTGGTGTAGATAATCAAGAGAACATAGGGGGGCGAACGTACTAGGACTTACGTAAGCATTTATGTCGAATTGGGTAAGTACAGTTATCATTAGAGAAAGGTGAAAATGGGCCCTGGGTGTTCAGTTAGACTCGCAGGCATCCTCAAACTTTTTAAAGTGGGGGCCAGATCACGGTCCCTCAGAGAGCTGGAGGGCCGGACTATATGAACTACTAATTCCTACTGTAACACCTCGGCTGCGCTCACTGCCCAAAAAACCTGGCGGGCCGGATCAGACTCCTCTGCAGGCCGCATGTGGCCCGCGGGCCGTAGTTTGAAGAAGCCCGAGTTAGAGGTTGACCTTGATAAGAGACTTCTGGGGCTGGAGGGGTGCAGTCAGTCACAGTCTGCAGTGACGTTGGAGTAGAAGAGAAACTGCTCACAGAGAGTGGCAGGGAGTCTTTAGCATCAGGGACAGGTCAGAATATCTGATGGTGAATCTGGCAGTCTGAAGGTTACCCCCTTAACAGAGGCCTGAGGTATATAGATGAGGACATTATCTTTTTAGGCCAATGCCAGAGTCAAGGAAAGAACGGGGAAAGTAAATGGTTTTGTGGTTAAACGATGGAGTCCTTATCCAGCTACTTCTCTCCCTTGTCAATCTGATCCCAAGGTCTCCAGCGTCTGTCTCAGGACCAGCTGGCGTTAGCGACTGGGAGATGGAGAGCCCAGGCTCAGGGCCTGCTGGTGTGCGGCAGTGTTGGTGGTCAGCAGCATCCAGTACAGTCCGGTCTCCTCCAGTGGGGGGCGAGGGCTGTCTTCCTCTGATGGCATGTCCAGAACACCCAGCCACGAGGTCCCCAACCGTGACCACCAGGATCCTCTGAGGCAAAGTCTGGAGAAGTTTTTTAACCTGTTGAAAGACTGTAGTATAACCCATAACAGCTTACCAGTATAATCAGCAGAAAGTCACTTACCGGTTCACATTGGTCTGCGGGTGGCTGTCGCATGTGGAGTGTGTTGATTTCCCAAAGGGGCTACTATGAACAGTCAGCAAGACCCAGGGCAACAGCTCAGGCTTCTAGTAGCTGGAGTGGAGAGATTTTAAGTCTGAGGATCCCATTAGTTCTCTCAACCTTGCCTGATGGTTGAGAGCGATAGGAGCGGTGATAATTCCAAGTATGTAAGGCAACAGTCTGGGCCTGTGTTTGCAGAAGCCGAAGAGACTTTAGCCACATGTGTCACAGCCATGACAGGTCCTGGGCTGCTGCCTGGCATGCAAGTCAGCTGAGGCCTTTCTGCAGCAGCAGGTGCTGTCCTTCCGGCCTGAGCCTCAGGGTGGGTGACAGTCCTTTCCGAAGGTGGGAGAGTAGCTGTTTACTGGCTGCCCTTCTTTCTTTAAGATTTTTTTTATTGGTTTTTAGAGATAGAGGAATGGGGGGAGGGAGGGAGAGAGAGGTAAGCAGAAAGGAAGGGGGCGGGAAAGGGGAGGGAGACATCCATGGGTTGCCTCCTGCAAGCCACCCATCAGGAATAGAGTCTGCTACTCAGGCATATGCCCTGAATGGAAATCAACCAGCACCCTTTTGGTGCACAGGATGACACCCAACCAACTGAGCCACACTGGCCAGGGCATTGCTGCCCATTTTTTTAAAAAATGTATTTTATTGATTTTTCACAGAGAGAAAGGGAGAGAGATAGAGAGTTAGAAACATCGATGAGAGTCATCGATCAGCTGCCTCTTGCACACCCCCTACTGGGGATATGCCCGCATTGCTGCCCATTTTTTACTGGGGTCTTTATAAACAGAAGAAAACCCCTTTGTTTTCGTAACATTCCAAGATCATGGAGGACCTCACAGCACACCATCTGTCATGACAGTCTAAACGTTAGCAACGTGTCCCTCTGGGCTGGTGGAGCTCAGGGAGGTTCCCCCTTCCAAGTACAATACTTCATGTGGGTAGTAAGGGCACCACCAGCTTGGACATTCCCTTTTTCATCTTTACAGTAGGAATCGGCAACAAACACTATTCGGATTAGTTAAAGGGGTGCCTTGTCCTAGGAAATCAGAGCACAGTGACATAAAAAGGGACATTGTTACCTCCGGGCCACAGGGCTCACCTTAGCTGGGGCAGGAATGAAAACATGGCCATGTGGACAATACAGATTGGGTGGTGAGGGCAGAGGACCTGTGGAGAAATGCTGGGTCAATTCGCAGTTAGGAAGACGTCAGCTGGCCTGTGGGGTTTGCAAATAAATCAAAGCGCTGCAGCTTCCACTCACTTTGCCGACACCCTTACCCTTCAGGTGGGTGGCCCCCAGCAGTGGAATGTGATTAGATGGACACCAGCAGAGCAATGGGTCTGGGATGGGCACCAGCAGAGCAATGGGACTGGGATGGGCACCAGCAGTGAAATGGGACTGGGATGGGCACCAGCAGTGCAATGGGACTGGGATGGGCACCAGCAGAGCAATGGGACTGGGATGGACACCAGCAGTGCAATGGGACTGGGATGGGCACCAGCATTGCAATGGGACTGGGATGGGCACCAGCAGTGCAATGGGACTAGGATGGGCACCAGCAGTGCAATGGGACTGGGATGGGCACCAGCAGTGCAATGGGACTGGGATGGGCACCAGCAGTGCAATGGGACTGGGATGGGCACCAGCAGTGCAATGGGACTGGGATGGACACCAGCAGTGCAATGGGACTGGGATGGACACCAGCAGTGCAATGGGACTGGGATGGGCACCAGCAGTGCAATGGGTCTGGGATGGGCACCAGCAGAGCAATGGGACTGGGATGGGCACCAGCAGTGCAATGGGACTGGGATGGGCACCAGCAGTGCAATGGGACTGGGATGGGCACCAGCAGTGCAATGGGACTGGGATGGGCACCAGCAGTGCAATGGGACTGGGATGGGCACCAGCAGTGCAATGGGACTGGGATGGACACCAGCAGTGCAATGGGACTGGGATGGGCACCAGCAGAGCAATGGGACTGGGATGGGCACCAGCAGAGCAATGGGACTGGGATGGGCACCAGCAGTGCAATGGGACTGGGATGGGCACCAGAAGTGCAATGGGACTGGGATGGGCACCAGCAGTGCAATGGGACTGGGATGGGCACCAGAAGTGCAATGGGACTGGGATGAGCACCAGCAGAGCAATGGGACTGGGATGGGCACCAGCAGTGCAATGGGACTGGGATGGGCACCAGCAGTGCAATGGGACTGGGATGGGCACCAGCAGTGCAATGGGACTGGGATGGGCACCAGCAGAGCAATGGGACTGGGATGGGCACCAGCAGAGCAATGGGACTGGGATGGGCACCAGCAGTGCAATGGGACTGGGATGGGCACCAGCAGTGCAATGGGAATGGGATGGGCACCAGCAGTGAAATGGGACTGGGATGGGCACCAGCAGTGCAATGGGACTGGGATGGGCACCAGCAGTGAAATGGGACTGGGATGGGCACCAGCAGTGCAATGGGAATGGGATGGGCACCAGTGGAACATGGCTGCTTTATTGGGCAACAGGCCTATGGTGACTGCCATGTTCTCGTGTGAGCATTCCCCCTGCATGGTCATGCCTTTCATACACCAATCAGGTGAAAGGTTCTGAACAGTCAGGTAACCTTAGGGCAGGCAGTTCTTCCAGCACTTGTTTTAGTCTTAGAAAGGCCTGCCCATGTGGTAAGAAGTTGGTCCCTGGACTACACGTGTAAGACCTCAGATTAGAGAGACAAATCTATGTACTTAACCTCAACATCCCCATGTTTGGTGTTGGAGGAGAAAGGACTGGGCCATGTAGAGAAGTAAACAGGACCCAGTGTCCAAGTTCACAGAGTGGAGGGGAGGGTGGGGGGTGGGGGGGGTGAAGACCAGTAGAAATGCAAAGCAGCTGGTAGAACTTGCAGAGAGGTAAGGGAGTCAGGTAAGGGAGCCCAAAGGGGGCCCCAGATTCAGGCCAGAAGATCACGGACAAAGATCAAAGAACATCTTGGCGCTAAAAGACATGAGCAGAAAATTAAACAGAGAAACACTACAACCAGTATGCAAACGTGTGAAATAATATTTAACCTCATACATTATTAGAAAGTCAAATTAGAGAGGGCAGGATGGGGGGTGAGAAGGTGTCTTCCCAGGGCTGAGGACCCCACGTGGCACAGTAGGGCTGGCAGGGTCCTGGGCAGGCCACACGGGCTCCCGGCCTCGGGAATCGGGCCATCAGAGCAAGGGTGAGGCCGCGTGGGTGCTGCCTGCAGAGGGGGGGTTCCTGGAGTCGGGATGTGGTACCACCCACAGGATGAAGGGTCAGGTAGGGGGTGGGAGCTAGGGCGCAGACTAAAGGAGAGGGCACCCCAGGTACAGACCCGGTCTAGACCTCCCGCTGAAAGGGGTTGGCTGACCAGGGCGGGATCGGGGTCAGAGGTTACAGGTCTGGGGGTGGGTCCGGCCATTGGTCAGGAGTCAGGGGTCGGGAACAGGGTCACCTTGAGAAACGGGAAGAGAAGGCGGCAGGTAAAAGGGAGGAGCCGGCGGAGGTGGCGGCCATCGTGAACAGGAGCAACAGGAGCGCGTGGAAGAGCCTATCGCGCGTGTGGACGAGCGGGTTGGGGTTTAGGTTGGGGGTACGGGTCCGAGCGCTGGGGCAGGGCCGCTGCCGCTGGGTCCGGGCCCGGGGCTCTGGGGGCCGCGTGCTCCCACTGGCCGCCTCGAGTCGCGCCCTCAGGGCCCGCGGGCCCCGGAGGGCGGCTCCCAGCCGCCTCCGGCCTCCTCCCCGCCTCCGCCACCTCCCGCCCCCGCGGCCCTTCCGTGCCCGAGAGGAGCGCAGGGTGCCCGCGGCGGCCCCGCCCCTCGCCCTGCGTGCCGGGGGGCGGGGCTGCGTCTGCCCTTCTTTTGCATACTGCACCCACAATACACCGCGGTTTCTAGGACATGCTGGGACGGTAAAACTAGAACAATACATAGGTGTTTACGTGATCAAAGACACCTTCCATAAAGCGCAGCGATAGGAGATGTTCTATGAAGCGGCGCTGTAAGAAGCCAGGTCAAATGGAAGCGCAAGCTATGTCGCTCGCTCTAACTGTAAAAATTACTAACCTGGCTGCCTTTAAAGGCTTGGCGCACAGCGCTCCTTTTAGTGCTCTCCGTACAGATCATTGCGGGCTCCACCTGCCTTCCTGTGACGTCCGATGCTCCAGGCTAGCTTGGCCAAGCACGCTCAGTGGCGTCCCAGGTGCCCCGCCTCTCCCGTCATTGGCCAATTTGGTGTTGGGGCAGCTACAGAAGAGTCGGCTTCTTAGCCTGCCAAGCTCGAAACCAGCGTTTAGCGCCGGCTGGGGACGGGCCCTTTATGACGACTCGCGAAACCCTGGCATGAAGGAAGAGTGGTTTGTTGAGCCGCGTTTTTCCTCACCTTTCACACCTGCCTATCATTTGCTGTTTCTGGTTCACCTTTCACACCTGCCTATCATTTGCTGTTTCTGGTAGCAGCACATATGTCTCCTTTTCCCCCTATTGACCTTCCCCAAGCCTCCCCTAGCCCCTGGCACATGCCCTCATTGCCTTTATTCCTTACAACGGCTTTTTGCCATCATCCTTCCCAACTGTTTCCTTTTTCCTCTATAAGTGTGCCGTGTACTTCGCATGCCCCAGGACTTTAGTAATTCCACCCAACAGTCACTGCCTGCCACGCGCTTCCCCTCCCACCACAGCCCCTACTCACTCCAACATGCTGGGCACAGGTAGCTGCATGCCAGCGCACAGGGCAGGAGGACCAGACGGGAGGCATGGGGCCCTCAGGGACAATGGACACCTCCGTCTGCAAAAATGGCTGGAGGGGAATGAGCACACCTTGCCCAGGGCCTGTGCCAGTGCTGGTCACACATGCAGGGTCCCTGCCCTCACTTGGGGACCAGCATGGACACACGCAGACAGATAAGGGGGTGTCTGCTCTGCTTCCTGAAGTTGAACGCCCAGCGTAAGGGATGCAGATGGGGCCTCTGAGAAAGATCACGACTCTGGAGGTGGCGGGGCGGCTCTTCCCCTTGCAGTTGAATCGGGTGCGAAGAGAGGGAGGTGACTTCAGCTGTCACCCAGAGGCTGAGGAAAACCTTCCAGACCTACCTGTAGGGTTTCATAATCCTGGGAGCCCAACAGCCTGAGTGAGCGGACAGGCCCATACCTGCGCTACCACAGCCTGGAGGCAAAAGTCCTTCTCTTCCTGTGCTCTGCGTGCTGCCTGCATTCAGTAGGTGCTCAAAAATGCACATTCCTAAAATGATTATGAATTCTACCCTCCACCCCGCCCCCAGATCACTTGTTAGTTGGAAAGGGGGAAACATAATTCTTTCCAATGGAGAGGCCAGGCCATCTTTACCCCTTGGCCTGCAGAGCATACCCAGCCACTCTGTGGCAGGCGCTGTGGGTCTCTGATCTGTCCAGCGAGGTCCCATAGGCATGGGCTCCTGAGCAGGGAAATTTAGCCAGTCTGGCCAAGAAGCAGAATGTTTATTTTTATTAATGAAATATACTTTGAAATAGCGTCCCCTGCCGGCGGCTGCTATATCCAGCAGTGCAGTCTAGAGCTCACTGCCACTTCATAGATATATGAGACCCATGATGCCAGTGCAACTTCACCGCGGGTTAAGGCTGTGCTGGCCTCTGCACAGGCCCGGCCTCCTTGGAGAGTCACCGCCAAGAAAGAGGACAAGTGCTCCACCTAGACCACAGGAGACGGAGGAGGACTGAATGCCTGGCTGTCCTTCTGGGAACGGCAGGGAGCCAGAAGCTAGGCTGGGTTTCCCAGGAGGCTGTGTGGGGGCAGGGGGCGAGGGGGGTACTGGTCTGGGGCATGTTGAGAGTTAAACTGGGTCTTGAGAGGGGACACTGAGCAGATGACCTCCAGCAGGGGCTGGGAGGAGGACAGTGCAGGCACCAGGTAGAGAAAAAGGTCAGGCAGAGGGCATAGCTGTAGCAAGAGCAGAGCAAGGAGAAGGCCCACAGCCCTGAGCAGACACCTTGTGGAGGGGATCCATGGGGATCTGGGGTGGACTGAGCAAGAGAGGTTCCTGACCCGAGATGCCAGGCTGAGATTGTGACTTGTGTTGCTTTTGCTGCACCATGCTTTTTTGTCTGAAGGGACCAGGAGCAAACAATGCCTTTTTGCAGAGAGCAAGAGGAACGCCTGAAGCCCGCCAAGGAGGTGCCCACGCCTCTGCTGAAGGGCCCAGTCCTGGGTCCCACCCTGACCCTCTGGGGTCCGGCTCAGAGCCCAGACTCTGCAGGGAGAGGATTGCCATAGAGGCGGCTGCCGGAAAGGGGCACCAGGGCCAACTGCTCCCGCAGCCCCCCTGTACCGAGACCCTTGGGCTCACACCGGCTGCGGGGCTCAGTGGCTGAGAGTCAATCTGTGAACCACAAGATCACTGTTCGATTCCCGGTGAGGGCACATGTCCGGGGTGCAAGCTGGATCCCCAGTGTGGGGCCTGCAGGAGGGAGCTAATCAATGATTCTCTCTCTTCATTGATGTTTCTATCTTTCTCCCACTCCCATCCTCTCTGAAATCAATACAAATACGTTTTTGAAAAATATCTCTGGGCTCACATCCCTGCCCAGCAACTGAGGCCCCTGCTGTCTCGCCGGGGGTCAGCCTTGTTGGATCAGTGAGTATCCTGGGCACAGGGTAGTTGCAGAAGCTCAAGACATCCCGGCCAGGTTCCCTGGCTGAGGCCAAAATCCCTAAGACTTTGACATGTGTCAACTCAACAGCCTTTATCTCGGGTTTACACAGATGAATCCTCAGACGTCAGTCCTGAGGGCAGCAGGCGCTTTGCAGACAGGAGAGGGAGGCACAGACAGGGGGAGCGTGACCAGGGAAGGCCACACAGCCAGATGGACAGTTGTCATTTGAACCTGGCTCCAAGGCAGGGGCACTGAGGCCAGAGAACTAACTACACAGAATCATATAATTCTATCAGTCTGCGGGGGAGAGGGGAGGGGAGAAATTCAAATTAAATAATAAAATAAATTAGTAAATAGAACTTCAAGCAGTTACACACTGCTCATGATGATGCGATGAAACTGACATTCTCCTTCATGCCTTAGTGGCCGTAGGTTAAACCGGCCAAACTTTGCTAAAATGTACGGTATACAGCCGAGACTGGTTTGGCTCAATGGATAGAGCATCAGCTTGGGGACTGAAGGGTCCCGGGTTTGATTCCGGTCAAGGGCATGTACCTTAGTTGTGGGCATATCCCCAGTAGGGGGTGTGCAAGAGGCAGCTTATCGATGACTCTCATCGATGTTTCTATTATAGCTCTCTATCTCTCTCCCTTCCTCTCTGTATAAAAATCAATAAAATATATTTATAAAAATAAAAATAAAAATAAATAAATAAATAAAATGTACGGTATACAAGCAGGTGAGTGCTTAGGGCTGGGGATGGAAATGGAGATTGACTGTACATGGAATGAGGGGTTGTTCAGAGGGTAATGGAAAGGCTCTAAAACTGGATTGTGGTGATGGTTGCACAACTCTAAAAATTTACCCAAAAAAATCATTAAATCATACACTTTACAACCGGTAAATGGTATAGTGTTCAAATGAAACCTCAATAAATCTATTTGTTCATTTGTTTTCATTGGGAGGGCTTGGCTGCAAACCCAGTCTGTCTGATGCCATCATCACAACAGAAGAATAGGCCACCACTAGAAAATGCCAATCATCTAGACCGCAGAATGTCTTCGGTTGGTTTCACAGATAAAATACGCAAGGACTGCCAGGCGTCCTCAAACTTTTTAAAGTGGGGGCCAGATCACGGTCCCTCAGAGAGCTGGAGGGCCGGACTATATGAACTACTAATTCCTACTGTAACACCTCGGCTGCGCTCACTGCCCAAAAAACCTGGCGGGCCGGATCAGACTCCTCTGCAGGCCGCATGTGGCCCGCGGGCCGTAGTTTGAAGACGCCTGGTAGGCGGCTGGTCGGCAAACTCATTAGTCAACAGAACCAAATATCAACAGTACAAAGATTGAAATTTCTTTTGAGAGCCCAATTTTTTTAAACCTAAACGTCTTCTAATGCCATTTCTTCAAAATAGACTCGCCCAGGCCATGGTATTTTGTGGAAGAGCCACACTCAAGGGGCCAAAGAGTCTCATGTGGCTCGCAAGCCGCAGTTTGCCGACCATGGGTCTAGGCCAAGGGCCCAGGGTAGCGCTTCTCAAATCCCGGGTTAAAATGCAGATTCTAGCCTTAACGGGTTTGGATCAATGGATAGAGCACCAGCCTGTGGACTGAAGGGTCCCATGTTGGATTCCAGTCAGGGGCATGCATCTTGGTTGTGGGCACATCCCCAAGGGGTGTGCAGGAGGCAGCGGCCGCTGATGGATGTTCTCTCTCATCAATGTTTCTAAACTCTCTATCCCTCTCCCTTCCTCTACATGGGGGCCTTCCCCCTGCATAGAAGTCAGCACCACACAAATGTCACTTCCCGGCCCGCAGAGTCCCCAGCAGCAGCTTAGGGACATCCCCAAGGGCCTCGCTGTCTGTTCCAGGTGCTTCGGGATCCGAGGACGAAAATGTGGAGATTCGGAGCTGCTGGGCACCCTTGGTTTCCAGAAAACTCCCGGGAGAAGCCATGGCTGGCGGGCTGGTGCTGACCCTGGGCAAGTCTCAGCACAAGGACACGTCTCCACGCGCAGAACAGAGGTGACTCGCTAGGCGGACACAGCACTCCCCAGGACTGAGCAGTTGAAGTGATTGTGCAAATGGAAGAAAGTAACTAAAGACTCTGAAATTATTGGCATACATGTACCTTCTTCATCATTTCCCTGAGGGCACAGAAAATAAACACAGGGAGATCTAAGAAAAAGCTGTAATGTGGGTGGTCATATATAACACATGATCATGTATGTACTCTGTAATATAAGAACTACATAATCTATAAAAAAAATTCGTTTCCACACTAGGTTCACTGAAGCAAAACTCCAGTGCCCTGTACTTGAGATATATTTAATATGCAGAAAAATATTAAAACAACAGAAAACCCCAAGTAAACAATAAGTTGCTGTTAGGAGCAGGACACTAGCCAAAGTGAGCAGAATAACGAGGGCCGTTTTGTGTGTCCCAGGCCCAGAGCGGTTTTTATGGATTTTTAGTGAGAAAGAGGCATCGGGGGCCTAAGGGATTGTTTTCTGCTTGAGGCTCCTTGGAGCTCATGGGTCCTCAGAACCGCCTCCCCACGTCCAGCGCCCTCAGTTCGCTTCATGTAGAAGCCAGACTGAAGCTGCCACCTCGGGGCGGGGGACCTGAAGCGGGTGCAGAAATGGCGTTTCAGGCCAGGTACCAGGGCCGCCCGGCTGCGCTCAGGTGCCCCCTGCTGGGCACGAGGGAAGCAGGCGTCTGCCCACACAGGTGAAAAGGAAAGGGGGTTGAAGAAAAGGCGAGGAGAGGTGTTTGGGTGGTTGCCAAAGGAAAACAGCCAGGAACAGTCCCCTTCCCATCCAGCCCAGCTATGAAAGCAAAGGCGGGCCAAACTGAAACTGGAAAAACACAAGAGCAGTTTCCTTTAAGATTTCTAAAAATAAAACTTAGAAAACATTTTTGGAGGAAAGCAAAAGCTTGTTTTTGTTTCTTGTCACTAAAAATGGATGCTGGTTACACAGCCTGGGAGCCCAGGGTCACACTCCACCAGCCTTTTAAAAGTAAAGAAAAAAAAAAAAACTGGAACAATAAAGAACTCCTACAACTCAACAACAAAAAACAACCCAATTCAAACACGGGCGAAGGATGTGAGCAGACCTTCCTCCGGAGAAGACATGCAGATGCTCAGTGAGGACTTGAAATGGTGCTCAACATCAGTAGTCACCAGGGAAATGCAAATCCAGACCACGAGACTGCCCCTCAGACCCCCTGGCATGGCTACAGCCAAGAAAACAATAACAAAGCAGGTGCTGGGCATATGTGAGGACACAGGAAGCCCTGTGCCCTGTGCCAGGGCTGGGAGGTGGGCAGTCGTGGGCCATGTGCCCAAGGCTCAGAGGAGCGCAGCAGCTCGGTGGGGCTCGGTGAGCGCATTGCTGTGCCCATTGCTGTGCCCATTGCTGTGTGTGTGGGCAGAGGAGGCCCAGAGAGGGCTGGCCCCGCCACCGGCTCCCACACCCCTGCCCTGGGCCCCTCCTCCCTTTGGCTGTGCCTGTGTCCTTTGTAATCAACCGGGAAGAGAAAGTAAGGCCGTCTCTGCCCTCTGTGAGCTGTTCCAGCAAACGATTGAGCCGGAGGGAGAGGAAAGCCCCGGTTATGGCTGGTTAGTCAGAAGCACTGGTTGGGGACTTGGGGTTGGCATCTGAAGGGGGTGGGGGGCAGTGTGGAGGGACTAGGCCCTCACCCTGCGGGGTCTGTATTGGCTGCGGGGCCTGTGCCGGCTGCGGGGTCAGTGCCGGCTGCAGAGCCTGTGTTGGCTGCAGGGCCTGTGCCGGCTGCGGGGTCTGTATTGGCTGCAGGGTCTGTGCTGGCTGCGGGGTCAGTGCGGGGCCTGTGCTGGCTGCAGGGCCTGTGCCGGCCGCGGGGCCTGTGTTGGCTGCGGGGCCTGTGTTGGCTGCGGGGCCTGTGTTGGCTGCGGGGCCTGTGTTGGCTGCGGGGCCTGTGTTGGCTGCGGGGCCTGTGCTGGCTGAGGGGTCTGTGTTGGCTGCGGGGCCTGTGTTGGCTGCGGGGTCTGTGTTGGCTGCGGGGCCTGTGTTGGCTGCGGGGCCTGTGTTGGCTGCAGGGCCTGTGCTGGCTGAGGGGTCTGTGTTGGCTGCGGGGCCTGTGTTGGCTGCGGGGTCTGTGTTGGCTGCGGGGCCTGTGTTGGCTGCGGGGTCTGTGCTGGCCGCGGGGCCTGTGCTGGCTGAGGGGGTCTGTGTTGGCTGCGGGGTCAGTGCCGGCCGCGGTTCCTGTGCCGGCTGCGGGGTCTGTGTTGGCTGCGGGGTCAGTGCCGGCCGCGGTTCCTGTGCCGGCTGCGGGGTCTGTGCCGGCTGCGGGGCCTGTGTTGGCTGCGGGGCCTGTGTCGGCTGCGGGGCCTGTGTCGGCTGCGGGGCCTGTGTCGGCTGCGGGGCCTGTGCCGGCTGCGGGGCCTGTGTCGGCTGCGGGGCCTGTGTCGGCTGCGGGGCCTGTGTCGGCTGCGGGGCCTGTGTCGGCTGCGGGGCCTGTGTCGGCTGCGGGGTCTGTGTCGGCTGCGGGGCCTGTGTTGGCTGCGGGGTCTGTGTTGGCTGCGGGGTCTGTGTTGGCTGCGGGGTCAGTGCGGGGTCAGTGCCGGTCGTGGGGCCTGTGTTGGCTGCGGGGCCTGTGTTGGCTGCGGGGCCTGTGTTGGCTGCGGGGCCTGTGTTGGCTGCGGGGCCTGTGCTGGCTGAGGGGCCTGTGTTGGCTGCGGGGCCTGTGTTGGCTGCGGGGCCTGTGTTGGCTGCGGGGTCAGTGCCGGCTGCGGGGTCTGTGTTGGCTGCGGGGTCAGTGCCGGCCGCGGGGCCTGTGTTGGCTGCGGGGTCAGTGCCGGCTGCGGGGTCAGTGCCGGCTGCGGGGTCTGTGTTGGCTGCGGGGTCTGTGTTGGCTGCGGGGCCTGTGTTGGCTGCGGGGCCTGTGTTGGCTGCGGGGTCTGTGTTGGCCGCGGCCTGTTGGCTGCGGGTCAGTGAGCTGCAGGAAGTGTCACCTTGGCTGCAGAACCTGTGTTGGCTGCAGGGTCTGTGCTGGCTGCGGGGTCAGTGCCGGCCGCGGGGCCTGTGTTGGCTGCAGGGCCTGTGCCGGCCGCGGGGCCTGTGTTGGCTGTGGGGCCTGTGTTGGCTGCGGGGTCAGTGCCGGCTGCGGGGTCAGTGCCGGCTGCGGGGTCTGTGTTGGCTGCGGGGCCTGTGTTGGCTGCGGGGCCTGTGTTGGCTGTGGGGCCTGTGTTGGCTGTGGGGTCAGTGCCGGCTGCAGGGCCTGTGCTGGCTGAGGGGTCTGTGTTGGCTGCGGCGTCTGTGTTGGCTGCGGGGCCTGTGTTGGCTGCGGGGTCTGTGTTGGCTGCGGGGTCAGTGCCGGCTGCGGGGTCTGTGTTGGCTGTGGGGTCAGTGCCGGCTGCAGGGCCTGTGTTGGCTGCGGGGTCAGTGTTGGCTGAGGGGCCTGTGTTGGCTGAGGGGCCTGTGTTGGCTGCGGGGCCTGTGTTGGCTGCGGGGCCTGTGTTGGCTGCGGGGCCTGTGCCGGCTGAGGGGTCTGTGCCGGCTGCGGGGCCTGTGTTGGCTGCGGGGTCTGTGCCGGCTGCAGGGTCTGTGTTGGCTGCGGGGTCTGTGCCGGCTGCGGGGTCTGTGTTGGCTGCGGGGTCTGTGTTGGCTGCGGGGCCTGTGTTGGCTGCGGGGCCTGTGTTGGCTGAGGGGCCTGTGTTGGCTGCGGGGTCTGTGTTGGCTGCGGGGCCTGTGTTGGCTGCGGGGCCTGTGTTGGCTGCGGGGTCTGTGTTGGCTGCGGGGCCTGTGTTGGCTGCGGGGCCTGTGTTGGCTGCGGGGTCTGTGTTGGCTGCTGGGTCTGTGCGGGGCCTGTGCTGGCTGCAGGGTCTGTGCGGGGCCTGTGTTGGCTGCGGGGTCAGTGCCGGCTGTGGGGCCTGTGTTGGCTGCGGGGTCAGTGCCAGCTGCAGGAAGTGTCACCGGCGTCCAGAGAGCTGGAGAATGGCTGGGGTGACAGAAGGGCCGCACATTTGGTGCCAGAGGTGCTCCTCGGCAGAGGAAGCGGGCTTTACTTTGACCAGCGAAGAGAGCCCCGTCCGTTGGAGCGCCATCTCAATACGCCAAGGCTGCGGGTGCCGCCGGGTCAGGGCTCACACCAGAAGCGCCACTGAGTGCACAGCAAGTGGAACAAGTGGTGTTTCTCTCCATCTCACTCCCTTTCCTCTGAAAATCAATAAATAAGGGCTAAAAATGATATCCAGAAAGAACCGAAAGCACGGTCTCAAAGACATGGCGTACCGAGGCTCACAGCAGCAATGTCCACTCGTGGCCAGGAAGCGCAAAGCCACGAGCCGCTGGTGGGCGAGCAGACGTGGCCTGTGCCCCGCAGCCAGCACTGGGCCCCTTCTCCCGAGGCAACGAGCCGTCACGGGAGGCGGACGCTGTGTGACCCCCTCCCGGGGGCGGGGAAGGCCCAGCTCCCGCAGGCGGGGCCTCCTTCGGAGAAGGGGCCCGAGGAGTCGCTGGGTAAGGGACACAGTTTCCGTTTGCAAGGTGAGAAAGGTCCGAGATGGGCGGGACCACGTGGGAATATGTTGAGCACTGCTGAACGGGGCGCTCAGAAATGGCTGAGAGAGTGCATTTTGTGTGTATTTTACAATGTAAAAATTTTAAGTTGGCACAACACATCAGCACAATCATTCCTTCGGTTTGCTGCCCTGGCCACACCCGGCTCAGCTCCCGAAAACGCAGGCAGTTAGAGCCGGTGGGGAGGGAAAGGCCTGGTCCGCCGGCGGGCAGGGCGGGCAGCAGAGACAGGGCTGGAAGGCAGGGCTCCCGTAGCTCAGCCTGAGGCCTGCCTGCACCCGGCCCCTCACGGTGAGGAGTAGAAATAACGCGTATGCACGAGGGGGCCTTCCCACACCCAGGGCCGGGGCCAGCGGGCTGAGGGAAGGAAATGGGCCTGTGGCTCAAGTCCACGTGGTCTGAGGGTCACGGCCCCTGGACACACTGGAGGGAGGCGGGAGGGAGCTGGCCCGCTGAGGCGTCACGGGCACGCGCGGCCTGGTGGTGTGTCCCCCGGGCTGTGCTGTGACTTCCCCCACTCAGACCCTGCGAGGAGCCGGGGAAAAAAGCTGACCCTCCTCCAGCCTGGCCTCCACCGAGTATCACACACAGCAGGAGGCGTGCGCATGGGTTACTTTTTATTTCACTTCGACGGCTGGAAGATACCAACGTGTAAGACGGAATGGAAGCCGAACGGGTGATTGTACTGGCAGCTGATTGGATAATTTTGTGAAAACAGGATCATTTTGTGAAAATAAAGATGTGCCTGTTTGCAAGGCGCTGCTTGGGCGGGGACCTTTGCCGTGATGCCAAGGTGCTGGTGAGAAAGCGCCTGGCACCTCCTCCCAGCGCCTGGCACCTCCTCAGGCACCTGCAGTCCCCGGACAGCGGACAGCAGAGGGCGGCCACCCGCCCCCTCAGGGGGTGGGGGGGGGGGGGTATGAGCCAATACCCACTGGCTTATTCCGAGATTCCCTTTGGGCCGGTGAGGCTTTGCCAGAGAAGGACAGCCCTCCAGGCGGCGGGGCTCACTGGGCAGTGCCCGCGAGGTAGTTCTCTTTGCGTTTGGCAGACGTTCCTTTTCCTGCTTTAACCAGAGGGCGGCCCACGTCCAAGGTCAGAGCACGCCCTCAGCCGCCCGGCGGCCCGGAGCCCGCGATGCTGCGCAGCGTCTAAGCCTTCACGTCCGGGGGGTCGCTCTCCTCGTCCGCAGGCTGTCTGGGCCTGAGCTGGCCACGCAGCGTCAGGAAGGAGTACCGCAGGCCGCCCGCCATGCTGCAGGGAGAGGGAGGGAGATGGAGAGCGCCCGCGGCTGCTCGGCTCCGTCAGCTCGGTCAGCTCCCTCAGAAGGGAGCCCCCAGCCCGGCTTTATCCCTGCTTTTAGGTTACTTGATGAGAATTACCCCTCTTAGCTCAGAAATCTTTTGGGGCAGGAAAAAAAAAAAAAAGTAGATCAACCCTAATACAGAACTTTGTTGAGAAAATAAGCACTTGGTTATTACTGAATACACTGTACCTTATCACCCTAAAATAGCGCCCCAGGTCTGGGACCCAGCCTGTCCCCAGCCCGTGGCGCTCCGATGGCGCCCAAGGTTACTGCGGCCACCGCACAGGGGGAGGCAGATCGCAGGCTCTGCCAGGAAGAAGGCACATGGATTAGAGCCGACCTCAGCTCTGGAAGGTCCATCACTCCTGGCACTCGAGGGGAAGCAGATGAACCAAGTGGTTTAAGCGAAATTATCTTAGAAACTGGCATGTCAAAACACCTCCTCCTTCGCGTATAACACACCAGAAGCCCAGTGCACGAAATCCCCCATTACTGGTCGCCTCCCTCTGCAGGCGACAGGCGTAGGGTGTGGTCTCTTGGCTGGCCTGGGCCTCCCTCTGCCGGGCGATCGTGGGGCGATGGCAGGGGAGCCCCCCAACCAACTGCAGCTCACCGGCCATGGCTGGCCTGGCGCCAGTGCGTGTCACGGCGCCGTCATCATGACCGTCATTCTGCTGTTCGGCCAGTGGGTCAATTTGCATATTACACTTTTATTATGGGTCAGTCAGACGTTCACCAATTCATATTTTGCAAAAATGAGTTCCCTGAAACCCCCCACTTACCAGATATTTAACCCAATGAAGTTTAACACGGAGAAAACGTAGTCTCCGCCGACGAGCATCCCAATGTAGGCAACGGACACGTTCTGCAGGGGAAGAGAGGACCGCTCGTTGTAAAAGCGCAGGGTTTAGGGGGGAGATGCATGTCTACGGTGAGGTCTGAAATGAACAATTTCAGTTGCTTTGCACACAGGAGGTGCTCACAGAATGCTGGACGAACAGAAATCCATTGCATACTAAACAAACGAAGGGAACTGTGGCGTGGCAATCACAGAAGACGGCACCCTTCGTGCTTCACACACAGGAAGAAG